>NW_026288771.1:157500-162500 GCF_023373465.1 Oncorhynchus keta | reverse complement strand
TGTTGATTCTAGTGGGGTTAACACCAGTGGTATATCTGAGTGTTGATTCTAGTGTTAACACCAGTGGTATATATATATATATATATGCCATTTAGCAGACGCTTTTATCCAAAGCGACTTTACAGTCATGTGCATACATTCTACGTATGGGTGGTCCCGGGGGATCGAACCCACTACCCTGGCGTTACAAGCGCCATGCTCTCTACCAACTGAGCTACAGAGTGTTTATTCTAGTGGGGTTAACACCAGTGGTATATCTGAGTGTTGATTCTAGTTAACACCTGTGTTATATCTGAGTGTTGATTCTAGTGGGGGTTAACACCAGTGGTATATCTGGAGTGTTGATTCTAGTGGGGTTAACACCAGTGGTATATCTGAGTGTTGATTCTAGTGGGTTAACACCTGTGTTATATCTGAGTGTTGATTATAGTGGGCAACACCAGTGTTATATCTGAGTGTTGATTATAGTGGGGTTAACACCAGTGTTATATCTGAGTGTTGATTCTAGTGGGGTTAACACCTGTGGTATATCTGAGTGTTGATTATAGTGGGGTTAACACCAGTGGTATATCTGAGTGTTGATTCTAGTGGGGTTAACACCAGTGGTATATCTGAGTGTTGATTCTAGTGGGGTTAACACCAGTGGTATATCTGAGTGTTGATTCTAGTGGGTTAACACCAATGTTATCTGAGTGTTGATTATAGTGGGGTTAACACCAGTGTTATATCTGAGTGTTGATTCTAATGGGGTTAACACCAGTGTTATATCTGAGTGTTGATTCTAGTGGGGTTAACACCAGTGGTATATCTGAGTGTTGATTCTAGTGGGGTTAACACCAGTGGTATATCTGAGTGTTGATTCTAGTGGGGTTAACACCAGTGTTATATCTGAGTGTTGATTCTAGTGGGGTTAACACCAGTGGTATATCTGAGTGTTGATTCTAGGGGTTACACCAGTGTTATATCTGAGTGTTTGATTCTAGTGTGGGGTTAACACCAGTGTTATATCTGAGTGTTGATTCTAGTGGGGTTAACACCAGTGGTATATCTGAGTGTTGGGATTTGTGGGTTAACACCAGTGTTATATCTGAGTGTTGATTCTAGTGGGGTTAACACCAGTGTTATATCTGAGTGTTGATTCTAGTGGGTTAACACCAGTGTTATATCTGAGTGTTGATTCTAGTGGGGTTAACACCAGGTTATATCTGAGTGTATCTCTGTCACTAAAAACACAGTCATTGGTGGGTAAACTCTAACATTCACTTGAAAGGGACCCTGGGAAATATGCAAATGAGGCTTACACGGTGTTAAACCGACTAAAAATACTGTAACACCACAGGTGTTAATTCCCCTAACACTGAGAACATCAGCTCTAATAAAAGTGCTCATTTAAGTTGGGATTTGCAACACTCATGGTGTTAGGGACCCAACACTATGGGGATCTTAGTTTATCAACACATTGAAAATGTTAAGCCCCAAGTGGCATTGCAGTGCTTGAAGTGTCACTACAGACCTGGGTTCGATCCCAGGCTGTGTCACAGCCGGCCGTGACCAGGAGACATTCATTGAGCGGCGCACAATTGGCGCAGCGTCGTCCGGGTTAGGGGAGAGTTTGGCCCAGTCGTCCGGGTTAGGAGAGTTTGGCCCAGCGTCGTCCGGGTTAGGGGGAAGGGTTTGGCCCAGCGTCGTCCGGGTTAGGGGAGGGTCTGGCCCAGCGTTGTCCGGGTTAGGGAAGGGCTTGGCCCAGCGTCGTCCGGGTTAGGGGAAGGGTTTGGCCCAGCGTCGTCCGGGTTAGGGGAGGGTTTGGCCCAGCGTCGTCCGGGGTTAGGGGAGGGGCTGGCCCAGCGTCGTCCGGGTTAGGGGAGAGTTTGGCCCAGCGTCGTCCGGGTTAGGGAGAGTTTGGCCCAGCGTCGTCCGGGTTAGGGGAGAGTTTGGCCCAGCGTCGTCCGGGTTAGGGGGAAGGGCTTGGCCCAGCTGCCGTCCGGGTTAGGGAGGGTCTGGCCCAGCGTCGTCCGGGTTAGGGAAGGGTTTGGCCCAGCGTCGTCCGGGTTAGGGGAAGGGTTTGGCCCAGCGTCGTCCGGGTTAGGGGAGGTTTGGCCCAGCGTCGTCCGGGTTAGGGAGGGTTTGGCCCAGCGTCGTCCGGGTTAGGGAGGGTTTGGCCCAGCGTTGTCCGGGTTAGGAAGGGCTTGGCCCAGCGTTGTCCGGGTTAGGGGAGGTTTGGCCCAGCGTTGTCCGGGTTAGGGAGGGTTTGGCCCAGCGCGTCCGGGTTAGGGAGGGTTTGGCCCAGCGTCGTCCGGGTTAGGAGAGAGTTTGGCCCAGCGCCGTCCGGTTAGGGAGGGTCTGGCCCAGCGTCGTCCGGGTTAGGGAGAGGTTGGCCCAGCGTCGTCCGGGTTAGGGAGGGTTTAGCCGGGGGGGCTTACTTGGCTCATCACGCTCCAGCGACTCCTTGTGGCGGGAAACTGTGTTTCCTCTGACACATTGGTGCGGCTGGCTTCCTGGGTAAGTGGGCAGGTGTTAAGAAGCGCGGTTTGGCGGGTCATGTTTCAGAGGACGCGTGCTCAACCTTCGTCTCTCGAGCCCATTGGGGAGTTGCAGCGATGAGACAAGATCGTAACTGGATATCACGACATTGGGGAGAAAAGGGGGTTAAAAAAAATTGCAATAAAAAAAAATATTTTTTTTTATTTTAAAGCTATTTGAGATGGTCACATATCGTGACTACAGTAGATTCACCAAGGAGTAGCTAGCTAGCTACAGGTCGAGTGGCTAGTACGTAACTCTGACTTCATCTGACTGAGTTAAGAAGCAATAACCGGTGTGGATGGCGAAACACCGTGATGACAATGTGCTGCCTGTCTGCTCCTGGGTCTCCCCTTTGACCTCCTCCCTCTGATCTCACTGAAGCCATGAACTTTCTCAACCTTTAGTCTCTTGAACGTTGATCTCCCTCGCGATGATTAATGATGTTGTTTTTAAATGGCTTGTTTGTTGTTGTTGTTGTTGTTGTTGTTGTTGTTGTTGTTGTTGCGTTACAGCGCTTCAATATTTCTTTATGTAATAAATAGCTCTATACAAGTTAAATCATTTATTATTATTATATAATTTCTAAGAAAGTGTTTTTAACACTGTGGGTGTTTAAACTCTGATTGAACATTTCCATATATATATATACGGATTCCTTCTGAATGGTCAGAAGCAATGCCTATATATGGTCTGGTCATACTAGTAGCCCTATAGCAACCCACTTCTGTAGATGAACCAATAGCAACCCACCTCTCTTCTGTAGATGAACCAATAGCAACCCACCTCTCTCTTCTGTAGACATGAACCAACAGCAACACACCTCTCTTCTGTAGGTAACATACTAGCAACCCATCTCTCTCTTCTGTAGGTAACATACTAGCAACCCACCTCTCTTCTGTAGGCAACATACTAGCAACCCATCTCTCTTCTGTAGGTAACAACTAGCAACCCACCTCTCTTCTGTAGGTAACATACTAGCAACCCACCTCTCTTCTGTAGGTAACATACTAGCAACCCACCTCTCTTCTGTAGGTAACATACTAGCAACCCACCTCTCTTCTGTAGGTAACATACTAGCAACCCACCTCTCTTCTGTAGGTAACATACTAGCAACCCACCTCTCTTCTGTAGGTAACATACTAGCAACCCACCTCTCTTCTGTAGGTAACATACTAGCAACCCACCTCTCTTCTGTAGGTAACAACTAGCAACCCACCTCTCTTCTGTAGGTAACATACTAGCAACCCACATACTGGCTCTCTTCTGTAGGTAACATACTAGCAACCCACCCACCTCTCTTCTGTAGGTAACATACTAGCAACCCACCTCTCTTCTGTAGGTAACAACTAGCAACCCACCTCTCTTCTGTAGGCAACACCTCACTTCTGCACTTTTAGAAATTGTAAACTGATAAGCAGCATATTACTGTAAGATTTTAAAGTCAAACATACAGCAATTCTTTACTGTGTCACGAGATTAGGTGGAGGCCTACGTGCTATAGTCCTACTCCACTAGCTCTACAATAGGAGCTGTACATTAGGAGCTCTACGTTAGAGCTCTACATTAGAGCTCTACATTAGAGCTCTACATTTGGAACTCTACATTAGGAGCTCTATTAGGAGCTCTACATTAGAACTCTACATTAGGAGCTCTACATTAGGAACTCTACATTAGGAGCTCTACATTAGGAGCTCTCTACATTAGAGCTCTACATTAGGATCTCTACATTAGAGCTCTACATTAGGAGCTCTACATTAGGAGCTGTACATTAGGAGCTCTACATTAGGGAGCTCTACATTAGGAGCTCTACATTAGAGCTCTACATTAGAGCTCTGTATTAGGAGCTCTGTATTAGGAGCTATACATTAGGAGCTCTGTATTAGGAGCTATACATTAGGAGCTCTACAGTCTGTCTGTCTGTCTGTCTGTCTGTCTGTCTGTCTGTCTGTCTGTCTGTCTGGCTGGCTGGCTGGCTGGCTGGCTGGCTGGCTGGCTGGCTGTATTCTAGACATGCCATTCACAACCTTTCCCAGACTCTCTAACATGATGTCATTGGTTTCTGGCACTCTGCTCAGGGTGTACTGGTGGGATGTTATCTCCTCCCATCCCCTGGGTCTCTTCTTTCCTCTCTCTCTCTGACAGCACAATCTCCTCTCTTCTCTCTCTGACAGTACAGTCTCCTCTCTCTCTCTATGGCAGTACAGTCTCCTCTCTCCTCTCTATGGCAGTCTCCTCTCTCCTCTCTCTGACAGTCTCCTCTCTCCTCTCTCCGACAGTACAGTCTCCTCTCTCCTCTCTCTGACAGTAGTCTCCTCTCCCTCTCTCACAGTACAGTCTCCTCTCTCCGACAGTACAGTCTCCTCTCTCCTCTCTCTGACAGTAGTCTCCTCTCTCCTCTCTCCTCTCTCTGACAGTACAGTCTCCTCTCTCCTCTCTCTGACAGTACAGTCTCCTCTCTCCGACAGTACAGTCTCCTC
>NW_026288771.1:70000-152500 GCF_023373465.1 Oncorhynchus keta | reverse complement strand
GTGGAAGAACTTGACTGGCCAGCAGAAAGCCCTGACCTCAACCCAATCGAACACCTTTGGGATTAATTGGAATACTGACTGCGAGCCAGACCCAATCGCCCAACATCAGAGCCCGACCTCATTAATGCTTGTGGCTGAATGGAAGCAAGTCCCCGCAGCAATGTTCCAACATCTAGTGGAAAGCCTTCCCAGAAGAGTGGAGGCTGTTATAGCAGCAATGTTCCAACGTCTAGTGGAAAGCCTTCCCAGAAGAGCGGAGGCTGTTATAGCAGCAATGTTCCAACATCTAGTGGAAAGCCTTCCCAGAAGAGTGGAGGCTATTATAGCAGCAATGTTCCAATATCTAGTGGAAAGCCTTCCCAGAAGAGCGGAGGCTGTTATAGCAGCAATGTTCCAACAACTAGTGGAAAGCCTTCCCAGAAGAGTGGAGGCTGTTATAGCAGCAATGTTCCAACATCTAGTGGAAAGCCTTCCCAGAAGAGCGGAGGCTGTTATAGCAGCAATGTTCCAACATCTAGTGGAAAGCCTTCCCAGAAGAGTGGAGGCTATTATAGCAGCAATGTTCCAACATCTAGTGGAAAGCCTTCCCAGTAGAGTGGAGGCTGTTATAGCAGCAATGTTCCAACATCTAGTGGAAAGCCTTCCCAGAAGAGTGGAGGCTGTTATAGCAGCAATGGGGGAACCAAGTCCATATTAATGAGATGTTCGAGGAGCAGGTGTCCACATACTTTATGTCATGGAGTGTACTGTATGTAAAAACTACATAGACAGATAATGTTATGACTAGTGTGTGGATAGAGAGAACCTACTCTATAGTACCCAAAATAGATAATATGATAATGTTATGACTAGAGTGTGGATAGAGAGAACCTACTCTAGAGTACCCAAAAGAGATAATATGATAATGTTATGACTAGCGTGTGGATAGAGAGAACCTACTCTATAGTACCCAAAAGAGATGATATGATAATGTTATGACTAGCGTGTGGATAGAGAGAACCTACTCTATAGTACCCAAAAGAGATAATATGATAATGTTATGACTAGCGTGTGGATAGAGAGAACCTACTCTATAGTACCCAAAAGAGATAATATGATAATGTTATGACTAGCGTGTGGATAGAGAGAACCTACTCTATAGTACCCAAAAGAGATAATATGATAATGTTATGACTAGCGTGTGGATAGAGAGAACCTACTCTATAGTACCCAAAAGAGATAATATGATAATGTTATGACTAGCGTGTGGATAGAGAGAACCTACTCTATAGTACCCAAAAGAGATAATATGATAATGTTATGACTAGCGTGTGGATAGAGAGAACCTACTCTAGAGTACCCTGACTGATGTGTGTCAATAACTATTCAGATAGAAGGATCAACAGATGTATTTCCACACACAGACAGGAGAATAATACAATTAACAGAGCTACAATATTTCCCAACAACATAATGGGCAATATACTGTATTTCTATAATTTATGCAATATATCACACAATATATCACACAATATATAACACAATATATAACACAATATATAACACAATATATAACACAATATATAACACAATATATAACACAATATATAACACAATATATAACACAATATATCACACAATATATAACACAATATATCACACAATATATCACACAATATATCACACAATATATCACACAATATATCACACAATATATAACACAATATATAACACAATATATAACACAATATATCACACAATATATCACACAATATATAACACAATATATCACACAATATATTACACAATATATTACACAATATATCACACAACATATCACACAACATATAACACAATATATCACACAATATATAACACACAATATATAACACACAATATATAACACAATATATAACACAATATATCACACAATATATCACACAATATATCACACAATATATCACACAATATATCACACAATATATCACACAATATATAACACAATATATAACACAATATATAACACAATATATCACACAATATATAACACAATATATAACACAATATATCACACAATATATCACACAATATATCACACAATATATCACACAATATATCACACAATATATAACACAATATATCACACAATATATCACACAATATATCACACAATATATCACAAAATATATAACACAATATATCACACAATATATAACACAATATATAACACAATATATCACACAATATATCACACAATATATAACACAATATATAACACAATATATAACACAATATATCACACAATATATAACACAATATATCACACAATATATCACACAATATATAACACAATATATAACACAATATATAACACAATATATCACACAATATATAACACAATATATAACACAATATATAACACAATATATAACACAATATATCACACAATATATAACACAATATATCACACAATATATAACACAATATATCACACAATATATAACACAATATATAACACAATATATAACACAATATATCACACAATATATCACACAATATATCACACAATATATAACACAATATATCACACAATATATAACACAATATATAACACAATATATCACACAATATATAACACAATATATCACACAATATATCACACAATATATAACACAATATATCACACAATATATAACACACAATATATAACACACAATATATCACACAATATATAACACAATATATAACACAATATATCACACAATATATCACACAATATATAACACAATATATCACACAATATATTACACAATATATTACACAATATATCACACAACATATCACACAATATATAACACAATATATAACACAATATATAACACAATATATAACACAATATATCACACAATATATAACACAATATATAACACAATATATAACACAATATATCACACAATATATAACACACAATATATAACACACAATATATAACACAATATATAACACAATATATAACACAATATATAACACAATATATCACACAATATATAACACAATATATCACACAATATATAACACAATATATCACACAATATATCACACAATATATAACACAATATATAACACAATATATCACACAATATATAACACAATATATAACACAATATATCACACAATATATAACACACAATATATAACACACAATATATCACACAATATATAACACAATATATAACACAATATATAACACAATATATAACACAATATATCACACAATATATAACACAATATATCACACAATATATCACACAATATATAACACAATATATAACACAATATATAACACAATATATCACACAATATATAACACACAATATATAACACACAATATATAACACAATATATAACACAATATATAACACAATATATAACACAATATATCACACAATATATAACACAATATATCACACAATATATAACACAATATATAACACAATATATCACACAATATATCACACAATATATAACACAATATATAACACAATATATCACACAATATATAACATATCAATATATAACACAATATATCACACAATATATAACACACAATATATAACACACAATATATCACACAATATATAACACAATATATAACACAATATATAACACAATATATCACACAATATATAACACAATATATCACACAATATATAACACAATATATAACACAATATATCACACAATATATCACACAATATATAACACAATATATCACACAATATATAACACACAATATATCACACAATATATAACACAATATATAACACAATATATAACACAATATATAACACAATATATCACACAATATATAACACAATATATAACACAATATATCACACAATATATAACACAATATATCACACGGCTGGGGTGTATTCATTACGTCTTGAAACAGAAACCGTTTAAGAACCAAACGGAAGCTAGATCACATTATAATACATCACATGAAGCCTCTCTCTCTCAACAAAAGTGAACTGTAAACATTACACTATATTCCAAAATAATATTATGTCTATATACAGTGTTGTAACGATGTGCAAATAGTTAAAGTACAAAAGGGAAAATAAATAAACATAAATATGGGTTGTATTTATATATATATGCCATTTAGCAGACGCTTTTATCCAAAGCGACTTACAGTCATGTGTGCATACATTCTACGTATGGGTGGTCCTGGGAATCGAACCCACTACCCTGGCGTTACAAGCGCCATGCTCTACCAACTGAGCTACAGAAGGACCACATGGTGGTCGCAATGGTGTTTGTTCTTCACTGGTTGCCCTTTTCTTGTGGCAACAGGTCACACATCTTCCTGCTGTGATGGCGCACTGTGGAATTTCACCCAGTAGATATGGGAGTTTATCAAAATTGGGTTTGTTTTCAAATTCTTTGTGTATCTGTGTTATCTGAGGGAAATATGTGGTACTAATATGGTCATACATTGGGCAGGAGGTTAGGAAGTGCAGCTCAGTTCCCACCTCATTTTGTGGGCAGTGAGCACATAGCCTGTCTTCTCTTGAGAGCCAGGTCTGACTACGGCATTCTTTCTCAATAGCAAGGCTATGCTCACTGAGTCTGTACATAGTCAAAGCTTTCCTTCATTTTGGGTCAGTCACAGTGGTCAGGTACTCTGCCGCTATGTACTCTCTGTTTAGGGCCAAATAACATTCTAGTTTGCTCTGTTTTTTTGTTAATTCTTTCCAATGTGTTAAGTAATTATCTTTTGTTTTCTCATGATTTGGTCTGGTGATGGCTTTGTTATGGAAGGTTTGCTATGGAATCGCTTCCTTTTAGGTGGTTGTAGAATTTAACAGCTCTTTTCTGGATTTTGATCATTAGTGGCCTAATTCTGCTCTGCGTTCATTATTTGGTGTTTTACTTTGTACACTGAGGATATTTTTGAAGAATTCTGCATGCAGTCTCAATTTGGTGTTTGTCCCATTTTGTGAATTCTTGGTTGGTGAGCGGACCCCAGACCTCACAACCATGAAGGGTAATGGGTTCTATAACTAATTCAAGTAATTTTAGCCAGATCCTAATTGGTATGTTGAATTTTATGTTCGTTTTGATGACATAGAAGACCCTTCTTGCCTTGTCTCATCTCTCAGATCGTTTTTTAGTGTGCTCTAGGGAAACGGTGTCTAGATGGAATTTGTATTCGTGGTCTTGGCAACTGGACCTTTTTTGGAACGCCATTATTTACATTGTGGTGATAGATTGTGGTGATAGATTGTGGTGATAGATTGTGGTGATAGATTGTGGTAATAGATTGTGGTAATAGATTGTGGTGCTACATTGTGGTGATAGATTGTGGTGATAGATTGCGGTGCTAGATTGTGGTGCTAGATTGTGGTAATAGATTGTGGTGCTACATTGTGGTGATAGATTGTGGTAATAGATTGTGGTAATAGATTGTGGTGCTACATTGTGGTGATAGATTGTGGTGATAGATTGCGGTGCTAGATTGTGGTGCTAGATTGTGGTAATAGATTGTGGTGCTACATTGTGGTGATAGATTGTGGTAATAGATTGTGGTGCTAGATTGTGGTGCTACATTGTGGTAATAGATTGTGGTAAAAGATTGTGGTGCTAGATTGTGGTGCTACATTGTGGTGATAGATTGTGGTGATAGATTACGGTGCTAGATTGCGGTGCTACATTGTGGTGATAGATTGTGGTGATAGATTGTGGTAATAGATTCCAGTGCTACATTGTGGTATTGTGGTAATAGATTCCGGTGCTAGATTGTGGTAATAGATTCCGGTGCTACATTGTGGTAATAGATTGCGGTGCTACATTGTGGTAATAGATTCCAGTGCTAGATTGTGGTGATAGATTGCGGTGCTAGATTGCGGTGCTAGATTGTGGTACTAGATTGCGGTACTAGATTGTGGTGCTACTTTGTGGTAATAGATTGTGGTGCTACATTGTGGTGATAGATTGTGGTAATAGATTGTGGTGCTAGATTGTGGTGCTACATTGTGGTAATAGATTGTGGTGATAGATTGTGGTAAAAGATTGTGGTGCTAGATTGCGGTGCTACATTGTGGTAATAGATTGTGGTAATAGATTGTGGTAATAGATTGTGGTGCTACATTGTGGTGATAGATTGTGGTAATAGATTGTGGTAATAGATTGCGGTGCTAGATTGTGGTGCCACATTGTGGTAATAGATTGAGGTGCTAGATTGTGGTGCTACATTGTGGTAATAGATTGAGGTGCTAGATTGAGGTAATAGATTGCGGTGCTACATTGTGGTAATAGATTCCGGTGCTACATTGTGGTAATAGATTGCGGTGCTAGATTGTGGTGCTACTTTGTGGTAATAGATTGTGGTGCTACATTGTGGTGATAGATTGTGGTAATAGATTGTGGTGCTAGATTGTGGTGCTACATTGTGGTAATAGATGTGGTGATAGATTGTGGTAAAAGATTGTGGTGCTAGATTGCAGTGCTACATTGTGGTGATAGATTGTGGTGATAGATTACGGTGCTAGATTGCGGTGCTACATTGTGGTGATAGATTGTGGTGATAGATTGTGGTGCTACATTGTGGTTATAGATTGTTGTGATAGATTGTGGTAATAGATTGTGGTGCTACATTGTGGTAATAGATTGAGGTGCTAGATTGTGGTGCTACATTGTGGTAATAGATTGAGGTGCTAGATTGAGGTAATAGATTGCGGTGCTACATTGTGGTAATAGATTCCGGTGCTACATTGTGGTAATAGATTGCGGTGCTACATTGTGGTAATAGATTGCGGTGCTACATTGTGGTAATAGATTCCGGTGCTAGATTGCGGTAATAGATTCCGGTGCTAGATTGCGGTGCTAGATTGTGGTGCTAGATTGCGGTGCTAGATTGCGGTGCTAGATTGTGGTGCTACATTGTGGTAATAGATTGCGGTGCTAGATTGCGGTGCTAGATTGTGGTGCTACATTGTGGTAATAGATTGAGGTGCTAAATTGAGGTAATAGGTTGCGGTGCTACATTGAGGTGCTAGATTGAGGTAATAGGTTGCGGTGCTACATTGTGGTAATAGATTCCGGTGCTAGATTGCGGTGCTAGATTGCGGTGCTAGATTGCGGTGCTAGATTGCGGTGCTACATTATAACTGGACCCTCTGTGGTATTCTCCATATGCGTTGTGTTGGTTTTTACCCCGTTGACAGAGAGGAGTGGAATGAATGAGACAGGGAGGAATGATGACGGACAGTCATCACCGAGGACAACGGAATGAATCACAGGAGAAAGGAATAAGTAGCAGATGGGAAGATGAATCACCATCCTGACCTCTGACCTCTGTGCTCCCGTTTCCTTTCACTTGTAGATTATTAGAATGTGATCTCACAAGATCAGGATGGTGGAACGAGGCCACAAGACCATACAGAATATCTGTGTGCTGTAGAGTTGTTTTAAATAATACTGTAACGGCTTTCTTCTGTGGACGAAGGGGAGGACCGCAGCGTGGTTAGTGTTCATCGTGTTTAATAAAGACCATAAACGTGAACACTACAAAATACAAAACAACAAAAATGTGAAAAACCGAAACAGTCCTATCTGGTGCATAGACACAAAGACAGAAGACAACCCCTCCTAACAGACTCCACCCCCTCCCAACAGACTCCACCCCCTCCCAACAGACTCCACCCCCTCCCAACAGACTCCACCCCCTCCCAACAGACCCCACCCCCTCCCAACAGACCCCACCCCTCACCAACAGACAGTCCTATCTGGTGCAGACACACGACGACAGAAGACAACCACCCACAAAACCCAACACAAAACAGGCTACCTAAATATGGTTCCCAATCAGAGACAATGACGAACACCTGCCTCTGATTGACAACCATATCAGGGAAAACTAGGACACACAACATAGAATGCCCACTCAGCTCACGTCCTGACCAACACTAAAACAAAGAAAACACACAAGAACTATGGTCAGAACGTGACAGATACACAGGTATTGCGCTGAGTTGATGTTGTATTGTGGTTGGGATGTTGAAGTGAGATTAAGTTGTATTGTGGTTGGGATGTTGAAGTGAGATTATGTTGTATTGTGGTTGGGATGTTGAAGTGAGATTATGTTGTATTGTGGTTGGGATGTTGAAGTGAGATTATGTTGTATTGTGGTTGGGATGTTGAAGTGAGATTATGTTGTATTGTGGTTGGGATGTTGAAGTGAGATTATGTTGTATTGTGGTTGGGATGTTGAAGTGAGATTATGTTGTATTGTGGTTGGGATGTTGAAGTGAGATTATGTTGTATTGTGGTTGGGATGTTGAAGTGAGATTATGTTGTATTGTGGTTGGGATGTTGAAGTGAGATTATGTTGTATTGTGGTTGGGATGTTGAAGTGAGATTATGTTGTATTGTGGTTGGGATGTTGAAGTGAAGTTGTGATGTTGAAGTTATGTTGTATTGTGGTTGGGATGTTGAAGTGAGATTATGTTGTATTGTGGTTGGGATGTTGAAGTGAGATTATGTTGTATTGTGGTTGGGATGTTGAAGTGAGATTATGTTGTATTGTGGTTGGGATGTTGAAGTGAGATTATGTTGTATTGTGGTTGGGATGTTGAAGTGAGATTATGTTGTATTGTGGTTGGGATGTTGAAGTGAGATTATGTTGTATTGTGGTTGGGATGTTGAAGTGAGATTATGTTGTATTGTGGTTGGGATGTTGAAGTGAGATTATGTTGTATTGTGGTTGGGATGTTGAAGTGAGATTATGTTGTATTGTGGTTGGGATGTTGAAGTGAGATTATGTTGGTATTGTGGTGTTGGGATTATGTTGAAGTGAGATTATGTTGTATTGTGGTTGGGATGTTGAAGTGAGATTATGTTGTATTGTGGTTGGGATGTTGAAGTGAGATTATGTTGTATTGTGGTTGGGATGTTGAAGTGAGATTATGTTGTATTGTGGTTGGGATGTTGAAGTGAGATTATGTTGTATTGTTATGGTTGTGGATGTTGAAGTGAGATTATGTTGTATTGTGGTTGGGATGTTGAAGTGATTATGTTGTATTGATTATGTTGTTGTATTGTGGTTGGGATGTTGAAGTGAGATTATGTTGTATTGTGGTTGGGATGTTGAAGTGAGATTATGTTGTATTGTGGTTGGGATGTTGAAGTGAGATTATGTTGTATTGTGGTTGGGATGTTGAAGTGAGATTATGTTGTATTGTGGTTGGGATGTTGAAGGAGATGTTGTGGTTGGGATGTTGAAGTGAGATTATGTTGTATTGTGGTTGGGATGTTGAAGTGAGATTATGTTGTATTGTGGTTGGGATGTTGAAGTGAGATTATGTTGTATTGTGGTTGGGATGTTGAAGTGAGATTATGTTGTATTGTGGTTGGGATGTTGAAGTGAGATTATGTTGTATTGTGGTTGGGATGTTGAAGTGAGATTATGTTGTATTGTGGTTGGGATGTTGAAGTGAGATTATGTTGTATTGTGGTTGGGATGTTGAAGTGAGATTATGTTGTATTGTGGTTGGGATGTTGAAGTAAGATGTGAATTGACATACGGCTAACTGACAAGATAATGGAAACACAAGTAAATGAGGGATACAAAGAATATTGAAATCAGTTGCTTCCACACAGGTGAGGTTCCTGAGTTAATTAAGCAATTAACATCCCATAAACCCTGGCAACAAAAACGCCAACTGATGGAATTTCTCATGGAAGAATGGTGTCGTATTGTGGTTGGGATTCCTCCAATGTTGATGTTCCAGACACTATGTTGAATCTATAGAATGAGATTATGTTGTATTCCTCCAATGGGATGTTCCAGACACTATGTTGAATCTATTGGGATGTTGAATGGTGTCGTATTCCTCCAATCGGATGTTCCAGACACTTGTAGAATCTATAGAATGGTGTTTATTCCTCCAATTGGGATGTTCCAGTACTTGTAGAATCTATAGAATGTTGTGTGGTTGGGATTCCTCCAAGTGAGTTCCAGACACTTGTAGAATCTATAGAATGGTGGTTGCATTCCTCCAATCGAGTTCCAGACACTTGTAGAATCTATAGAATGGTGTCGGATTCCTCCAATCGAGTTCCAGACACTTGTAGAATCTATAGAATGGTGTGAGATTATGTTGTATTGTGGTTGGGATTCCTCCAATTATGTCGAGAAGTTCCAGACACTTGTAGAATCTATAGAATGGTGTCGTTGGGATTCCTCCAATCGAGTTCCAGACACTTTGAAGTGAGATTATGTTGTAATGTTGAAGTGAGAATGGTGTCCCATTCCTCCAATCGAGTTCCAGACACTTGTAGAATCTTGAAGTAGAATGGTGTGGTTGGGATTCCTCCAATCGAGTTCCAGACACTTGTTGAATCTATAGAATGTTGTCGCATTCCTCCAATCGAAGTTCCAGACACTTGTAGAATCTTGATAGAATGTTGTGTGCAATCCTCCAATCGAGTTCCAGACACTTGTAGAATCTATAGAATGGTGTTGGGATTCCTCCAATGAGTTCCAAACACTTGTAGAATCTATAGAATGGTGTCGCATTCCTCCAATGAGTTAGACACTTGTAGAATCTATAGAATGGTGTCGTTGGGATTCCTCCAATCGAGTTCCAGACACTTGTAGAATCTATAGAATGGTGTCGGGATGTCCTCCAATCGAGTTCCAGACACTTGTAGAATCTATAGAATGGTGTCGGGATTCCTCCAATCGAGTTCCAGACACTTGTAGAATCTATAGAATGGTGTCGCATTCCTCCAATCGAGTTCCAGACACTTGTAGAATCTATAGAATGGTGGTCGGGATTCCTCCAATCGAGTTCCAGACACTTGTAGAATCTATAGAATGGTGTCCCATTCCTCCAATCGAGTTAGACACTTGTAGAATCTATAGAATGGTGTCGTATTCCTCCAATCGAGTTCCAGACACTTGTAGAATCTATAGAATGGTGTCGTGATCCCTCCAATCGAGTTCCAGACACTTGTAGAATCTATAGAATGGTGTGGGATGTCCTCCAATGAGTTTCAGACATTTGTAGAATCTATAGAATGGTGTGCATTCCTCCAATCGAGTTCCAGACACTTGTAGAATCTATAGAATGGTGTCGTATTGTTTGGGATGTTGAAGTATTAGATGTTGTGAATTGATTCGGCTCCAAGATTCCAGACACTTGTAGAATCTATAGAATGGTGTCGCATTCCTCCAATCGAGTTCCAGACACTTGGGATAGAATCTATAGAATGTTGTGTCGCATTCCTCCAATCGAGTTCCAGACACTTGTAGAATCTATAGAATGGTGTCGCATTCCTCCAATCAAGTTCCAGACACTTGTAGAATCTATAGAATGGTGTCGCATTCCTCCAATCGAGTTTCAGACACTTGTAGAATCTATAGAATGGTGTCGCATTCCTCCAATCGAGTTCCAGACACTTGTAGAATCTATAGAATGGTGTCGCATTCCTCCAATCGAGTTCCAACACTTGTAGAATCTATAGAATGGTGTCGCATTCCTCCAATCGAGTTGACACTTGTAGAATCTATAGAATGGTGTCGCATTCCTCCAATCGAGTTCCAGACACTTGTAGAATCTATAGAATGGTGTCGCATTCCTCCAATCGAGTTCCAGACACTTGTAGAATCTATAGAATGGTGTCCCATTCCTCCAATCGAGTTCCAGACACTTGTAGAATCTATAGAATGGTGTCGCATTCCTCCAATCGAGTTCCAGACACTTGTAGAATCTATAGAATGGTGTCGCATTCCTCCAATCGAGTTCCAGACACTTGTAGAATCTATAGAATGGTGTCGCATTCCTCCAATCGAGTTCCAGACACTTGTAGAATCTATAGAATGGTGTCGCATTCCTCCAATCGAGTTCCAGACACTTGTAGAATCTATAGAATGGTGTCGCATTCCTCCAATCGAGTTCCAGACACTTGTAGAATCTATAGAATGGTGTCGCATTCCTCCAATCGAGTTCCAGACACTTGTAGAATCTATAGAATGGTGTCGCATTCCTCCAATCGAGTTCCAGACACTTGTAGAATCTATAGAATGGTGTCGCATTCCTCCAATCGAGTTCCAGACACTTGTAGAATCTATAGAATGGTGTCCCATCCCTCCAATCGAGTTCCAGACACTTGTAGAATCTATGCCAAGGTGCATTGAACCTGTTCTGATTGGTGGTGGCCTAACGCCCCCCAACGCCCCCCATTGAACCTGTTCTGATTGGTGGTGGCCCAACGCCCCCCATTGAACCTGTTCTGATTGGTGGTGGCCCAACGCCCCCTATTGAACCTGTTCTGATTGGTGGTGGCCTAACGCCCCCCAACGCCCCCCATTGAACCTGTTCTGATTGGTGGTGGCCCAACGCCCCCCATTGAACCTGTTCTGATTGGTGGAGGCCCAACGCCCCCCATTGAACCTGTTCTGATTGGTGGTGGCCCAACGCCCCCCATTGAACCTGTTCTGATTGGTGGTGGCCCAACGCCCCCAACGCCCCCATTGAACCTGTTCTGATTGGTGGTGGCCCAACGCCCCCCATTGAACCTGTTCTGATTGGTGGAGGCCCAACGCCCCCCATTGAACCTGTTCTGATTGGTGGTGGCCCAACGCCCCCCATTGAACCTGTTCTGATTGGTGGAGGCCCAACGCCCCCCATTGAACCTGTTCTGATTGGTGGTGGCCCAACGCCCCCCAACGCCCCCCATTGAACCTGTTCTGATTGGTGGTGGCCCAACGCCCCCTATTGAACCTGTTCTGATTGGTGGTGGCCCAACGCCCCCCATTGACCCTGTTCTGATTGGTGGTGGCCCAACGCCCCCCATTGAACCTGTTCTGATTGGTGGTGGCCCAACGCCCCCCAACGCCCCCCATTGAACCTGTTCTGATTGGTGGTGGCCCAACGCCCCCATTGAACCTGTTCTGATTGGTGGTGGCCCAACGCCCCCGCCCCCATTGAACCTGTTCTGATTGGTGGTGGCCTAACGCCCCCCAACGCCCCCCATTGAACCTGTTCTGATTGGTGGTGGCCCAACGCCCCCAACGCCCCCATTGAACCTGTTCTGATTGGTGGTGGCCCAACGCCCCCATTGAACATGTTCTGATTGGTGGAGGCCCAACGCCCCCATTGAACCTGTTCTGATTGGTGGTGGCCCCCAACGCCCCCATTGAACATGTTCTGATTGGTGGTGGCCCAACGCCCCCTATTGAACCTGTTCTGATTGGTGGTGGCCCAACGCCCCCCAACGCCCCCCATTGAACCTGTTCTGATTGGTGGAGGCCCAACGCCCCCGCCCCCATTGAACCTGTTCGGACTGGTGGTGTCCCAACGCCCCCAACGCCCCCGATTGAACATGTTCTGATTGGTGGTGGCCCAACGCCCCCCATTGAACATGTTCTGATTGGTGGTGGCCCAACGCCCCCTATTGAACCTGTTCTGATTGGTGGTGGCCCAACGCCCCCCAACGCCCCCCATTGAACCTGTTCTGATTGGTGGTGGCCCAACGCCCCCCAACGCCCCCCATTGAACCTGTTCTGATTGGTGGAGGCCCAACGCCCCCTATTGAACCTGTTCTGATTGGTGGTGGCCTAACGCCCCCCAACGCCCCCCATTGAACATGTTCTGATTGGTGGTGGCCCAACGCCCCCAACGCCCCCATTGAACCTGTTCTGATTGGTGGAGGCCCAACGCCCCCTATTGAACCTGTTCTGATTGGTGGTGGCCTAACGCCCCCCCCAACGCCCCCATTGAACCTGTTCTGATTGGTGGTGGCCCAACGCCCCCATTGAACCTGTTCCCCCAACGCCCCCATTGAACCTGTTCTGATTGGTGGTGGCCCAACGCCCCCAACGCCCCCATTGAACATGTTCTGATTGGTGGTGGCCCAACGCCCCCATTGAACCCCCAACGCCCCCATTGAACCTGTTCTGATTGGTGGTGGCCCAACGCCCCCATTGAACATGTTCTGATTGGTGGAGGCCCAACGCCCCCATTGAACCTGTTCTGATTGGTGGTGGCCCAACGCCCCCATTGAACCTGTTCTGATTGGTGGTGGCCCAACGCCCCCATTGAACCTGTTCTGATTGGTGGTGGCCCAACGCCCCCATTGAACCTGTTCTGATTGGTGGTGGCCCAACGCCCCCATTGAACCTGTTCTGATTGGTGGTGGCCCAACGCCCCCATTGAACCTGTTCTGATTGGTGGAGGCCCAACGCCCCCATTGAACCTGTTCTGATTGGTGGTGGCCCAACGCCCCCATTGAACCTGTTCTGATTGGTGGTGGCCCAACGCCCCCATTGAACCTGTTCTGATTGGTGGTGGCCCAACGCCCCCATTGAACCTGTTCTGATTGGTGGAGGCCCAACGCCCCCATTGAACCTGTTCTGATTGGTGGTGGCCCAACGCCCCCCATTGAACATGTTCTGATTGGTGGTGGCCCAACGCCCCCATTGAACCTGTTCTGATTGGTGGTGGCCCAACGCCCCCCCAACGCCCCCATTGAACATGTTCTGATTGGTGGTGGCCCAACGCCCCCATTGAACCTGTTCTGATTGGTGGAGGCCCAACGCCCCCATTGAACCTGTTCTGATTGGTGGAGGCCTGGCCCAACGCCCCCATTGAACCTGTTCTGATTGGTGGTGGCCCAACGCCCCCCAACATTGAACCTGTTCTGATTGGTGGAGGCCCAACGCCCCCATTGAACCTGTTCTGATTGGTGGTGGCCCAACGCCCCCATTGAACCTGTTCTGATTGGTGGTGGCCTAACGCCCCCAACGCCCCCATTGAACCTGTTCTGATTGGTGGAGGCCCAACGCCCCCATTGAACCTGTTCTGATTGGTGGTGGCCCCCCAACGCCCCCATTGAACCTGTTCTGATTGGTGGTGGCCCAACGCCCCCATTGAACCTGTTCTGATTGGTGGTGGCCCCCAACGCCCCCATTGAACCTGTTCTGATTGGTGGAGGCCCAACGCCCCCATTGAACCTGTTCTGATTGGTGGTGGCCCAACGCCCCCATTGAACCTGTTCTGATTGGTGGTGGCCCAACGCCCCCATTGAACCTGTTCTGATTGGTGGTGGCCCAACGCCCCCATTGAACCTGTTCTGATTGGTGGTGGCCTAACGCCCAACGCCCCCATTGAACCTGTTCTGATTGGTGGTGGCCCAACGCCCCCCATTGAACCTGTTCTGATTGGTGGTGGCCTAACGCCCCCCAACGCCCCCCATTGAACCTGTTCTGATTGGTGGTGGCCCAACGCCCCCCATTGAACCTGTTCTGATTGGTGGTGGCCTAACGCCCCCCAACGCCCCCATTGAACCTGTTCTGATTGGTGGTGGCCCAACGCCCCCCATTGAACCTGTTCTGATTGGTGGTGGCCTAACGCCCCCCAACGCCCCCCATTGAACCTGTTCTGATTGGTGGTGGCCCAACGCCCCCCATTGAACCTGTTCTGATTGGTGGTGGCCCAACGCCCCCCATTGAACCTGTTCTGATTGGTGGTGGCCCAACGCCCCCATTGAACCTGTTCTGATTGGTGGTGGCCCAACGCCCCCCATTGAACCTGTTCTGATTGGTGGAGGCCCAACGCCCCCCATTGAACATGTTCTGATTGGTGGAGGCCCAACGCCCCCCATTGAACCTGTTCTGATTGGTGGTGGCCCAACGCCCCCCATTGAACCTGTTCTGATTGAAACGCCCCCATTGAACCTGTTCTGATTGGTGGTGGCCTAACGCCCCCATTGAACCTGTTCTGATTGGTGGTGGCCCAACGCCCCCATTGAACCTGTTCTGATTGGTGGTGGCCCAACGCCCCCATTGAACCTGTTCTGATTGGTGGTGGCCCAACGCCCCCATTGAACCTGTTCTGATTGGTGGTGGCCCAACGCCCCCATTGAACCTGTTCTGATTGGTGGTGGCCCAACGCCCCCATTGAACCTGTTCTGATTGGTGGTGGCCCAACGCCCCCATTGAACCTGTTCTGATTGGTGGTGGCCCCCCCAACGCCCCCATTGAACCTGTTCTGATTGGTGGTGGCCCAACGCCCCCATTGAACCTGTTCTGATTGGTGGTGGCCCAACGCCCCGCCCCCATTGAACCTGTTCTGATTGGTGGTGGCCCAACGCCCCCATTGAACCTGTTCTGATTGGTGGTGGCCCAACGCCCCCATTGAACCTGTTCTGATTGGTGGTGGCCCAACGCCCCCATTGAACCTGTTCTGATTGGTGGTGGCCCAACGCCCCCATTGAACCTGTTCTGATTGGTGGTGGCCCAACGCCCCCCCATTGAACCTGTTCTGATTGGTGGTGGCCCACGCCCCCATTGAACCTGTTCTGATTGGTGGTGGCCCAACGCCCCCATTGAACCTGTTCTGATTGGTGGTGGCCCAACGCCCCCATTGAACCTGTTCTGATTGGTGGTGGCCCAACGCCCCCATTGAACCTGTTCTGATTGGTGGTGGCCCAACGCCCCCATTGAACCTGTTCTGATTGGTGGTGGCCCAACGCCCCCATTGAACCTGTTCTGATTGGTGGTGGCCCAACGCCCCCATTGAACATGTTCTGATTGGTGGAGGCCCAACGCCCCCATTGAACATTCTGATTGGTGGTGGCCCAACGCCCCCGCCCCCCATTGAACCTGTTCTGATTGGTGGTGGCCCAACGCCCCCATTGAACCTGTTCTGATTGGTGGTGGCCCAACGCCCCCCATTGAACATGTTCTGATTGGTGGAGGCCCAACGCCCCCATTGAACCTGTTCTGATTGGTGGTGGCCCAACGCCCCCCATTGAACCTGTTCTGATTGGTGGTGGCCCAACGCCCCCATTGAACCTGTTCTGATTGGTGGTGGCCCAACGCCCGCCCCTATTGAACCTGAACCTTCTGATTGGTGGTGGCCCAACGCCCCCCCAACGCCCCCATTGAACATGTTCTGATTGGTGGTGGCCCAACGCCCCCCAACGCCCCCTATTGAACCTGTTCTGATTGGTGGTGGCCCAACGCCCCCAACGCCCCCCATTGAACCTGTTCTGATTGGTGGAGGCCCAACGCCCCCCATTGAACCTGTTCTGATTGGTGGTGGCCCAACGCCCCCATTGAACCTGTTCTGATTGGTGGTGGCCCAACGCCCCCTATTGAACCTGTTCTGATTGGTGGTGGCCCAACGCCCCCCAACGCCCCCTATTGAACCTGTTCTGATTGGTGGAGGCCCAACGCCCCCTATTGAACATGTTCTGATTGGTGGAGGCCCAACGCCCCCTATTGAACCTGTTCTGATTGGTGGTGGCCCAACGCCCCCATTGAACCTGTTCTGATTGGTGGTGGCCCCCCCAACGCCCCCCATTGAACCTGTTCTGATTGGTGGAGGCCCAACGCCCCCATTGAACCTGTTCTGATTGGTGGTGGCCCAACGCCCCCCATTGAACCTGTTCTGATTGGTGGTGGCCCAACGCCCCCCATTGAACCTGTTCTGATTGGTGGTGGCCCAACGCCCCCCATTGAACCTGTTCTGATTGGTGGAGGCCCAACGCCCCCCATTGAACCTGTTCTGATTGGTGGTGGCCCAACGCCCCCCATTGAACCTGTTCTGATTGGTGGTGGCCCAACGCCCCCCATTGAACCTGTTCTGATTGGTGGTGGCCCAACGCCCCCCATTGAACCTGTTCTGATTGGTGGTGGCCCAACGCCCCCCATTGAACCTGTTCTGATTGGTGGTGGCCCAACGCCCCCCAACGCCCCCCATTGAACCTGTTCTGATTGGTGGTGGCCCAACGCCCCCCATTGAACCTGTTCTGATTGGTGGTGGCCCAACGCCCCCCATTGAACCTGTTCTGATTGGTGGTGGCCCAACGCCCCCCATTGAACCTGTTCTGATTGGTGGTGGCCCAACGCCCCCCATTGAACCTGTTCTGATTGGTGGTGGCCCAACGCCCCCCATTGAACCTGTTCTGATTGGTGGTGGCCCAACGCCCCCCATTGAACCTGTTCTGATTGGTGGTGGCCCAACGCCCCCATTGAACCTGTTCTGATTGGTGGTGGCCCAACGCCCCCATTGAACCTGTTCTGATTGGTGGTGGCCCAACGCCCCCATTGAACCTGTTCTGATTGGTGGTGGCCCAACGCCCCCATTGAACCTGTTCTGATTGGTGGTGGCCCAACGCCCCCATTGAACCTGTTCTGATTGGTGGTGGCCCAACGCCCCCATTGAACCTGTTCTGATTGGTGGTGGCCCAACGCCCCCATTGAACCTGTTCTGATTGGTGGTGGCCCAACGCCCCCATTGAACCTGTTCTGATTGGTGGTGGCCCAACGCCCCCATTGAACCTGTTCTGATTGGTGGTGGCCCAACGCCCCCATTGAACCTGTTCTGATTGGTGGTGGCCCAACGCCCCCCTGTTCATTGAACCTGTTCTGATTGGTGGTGGCCCAACGCCCCCATTGAACCTGTTCTGATTGGTGGTGGCCCAACGCCCCCATTGAACCTGTTCTGATTGGTGGTGGCCCAACGCCCCCATTGAACCTGTTCTGATTGGTGGTGGCCCAACGCCCCCATTGAACCTGTTCTGATTGGTGGTGGCCCAACGCCCCCATTGAACCTGTTCTGATTGGTGGTGGCCCAACGCCCCCATTGAACCTGTTCTGATTGGTGGTGGCCCAACGCCCCCATTGAACCTGTTCTGATTGGTGGTGGCCCAACGCCCCCATTGAACCTGTTCTGATTGGTGGTGGCCCAACGCCCCCATTGAACCTGTTCTGATTGGTGGTGGCCCAACGCCCCCATTGAACCTGTTCTGATTGGTGGTGGCCCAACGCCCCCATTGAACCTGTTCTGATTGGTGGTGGCCCAACGCCCCCATTGAACCTGTTCTGATTGGTGGTGGCCCAACGCCCCCATTGAACCTGTTCTGATTGGTGGTGGCCCAACGCCCCCATTGAACCTGTTCTGATTGGTGGTGGCCCAACGCCCCCATTGAACCTGTTCTGATTGGTGGTGGCCCAACGCCCCCATTGAACCTGTTCTGATTGGTGGTGGCCCAACGCCCCCATTGAACCTGTTCTGATTGGTGGTGGCCCAACGCCCCCATTGAACCTGTTCTGATTGGTGGTGGCCCAACGCCCCCATTGAACCTGTTCTGATTGGTGGTGGCCCAACGCCCCCATTGAACCTGTTCTGATTGGTGGTGGCCCCCCATTGAAACGCCCCCCCATTGAACCTGTTCTGATTGGTGGTGGCCCAACGCCCCCCATTGAACCTGTTCTGATTGGTGGTGGCCCAACGCCCCCCATTGAACCTGTTCTGATTGGTGGTGGCCCAACGCCCCCCATTGAACCTGTTCTGATTGGTGGTGGCCCAACGCCCCCCATTGAACCTGTTCTGATTGGTGGTGGCCCAACGCCCCCCATTGAACCTGTTCTGATTGGTGGTGGCCCAACGCCCCCCATTGAACCTGTTCTGATTGGTGGTGGCCCAACGCCCCCCATTGAACCTGTTCTGATTGGTGGTGGCCCAACGCCCCCCATTGAACCTGTTCTGATTGGTGGTGGCCCAACGCCCCCCATTGAACCTGTTCTGATTGGTGGTGGCCCAACGCCCCCCATTGAACCTGTTCTGATTGGTGGTGGCCCAACGCCCCCCATTGAACCTGTTCTGATTGGTGGTGGCCCAACGCCCCCCATTGAACCTGTTCTGATTGGTGGTGGCCCAACGCCCCCCATTGAACCTGTTCTGATTGGTGGTGGCCTAACGCCCCCATTGAACCTGTTCTGATTGGTGGTGGCCCAACGCCCCCCATTGAACCTGTTCTGATTGGTGGTGGCCCAACGCCCCCCATTGAACCTGTTCTGATTGGTGGAGGCCCAACGCCCCCCATTGAACCTGTTCTGATTGGTGGTGGCCCAACGCCCCCCATTGAACCTGTTCTGATTGGTGGTGGCCCAACGCCCCCCATTGAACCTGTTCTGATTGGTGGTGGTCCAACGCCCCCCATTGAACCTGTTCTGATTGGTGGAGGCCCAACGCCCCACTTGATGTTGGTGTTTCCTTTATTGTGTCCGTTACCTGTCACTCTGTGATGTGGTTTACTTGGAGGATGTGAGAAAGATAGTTCACCACTGAATGGCATTGTCTTGTTGTGAGCTACTGACCTTTAATGTCTTCAATGACACAGATCTGGTTCTGACGTGTGTGTGTGTGTGTGTGTGTGTGTGTGTGTGTGTGTGTGTGTGTGTGTGTGTGTGTGTGTGTGTGTGTGTGCAGGTCGTGCGGAGTCCGAGCTGAAGAACTTCAGTCCCCACTACAGGCAGCAGTACTTTGTAGCCTTCTTCTCTCAGCTGCAGGAGGAGGTGGAGCAACACAAAGAGACACACACTCAGCTCCTTAAACAGAGGGTAAGACGCACACACACACACACACACACACACACACACACACCACCTCTCTAATTCAGAGGGGTTAAATGCAGAAGACTCATTTGTGCGAAAAGTGCAATTCAATCCCAGAACCACAGTAAAGGACCTTGTGAAGATGCTGGAGGAAACGGGTACAAAAGTATCTATATCCACAGTAAATCGCGTCCTAAATCGACATAACCTGAAAGGCCGCTCAGCAAGGAAGAAGCCACTGCTCCAAAACCGCCATAGAAAAGCCAGACTAAGCAACTACACATGGGGACAAAGATCGTACTTTTTGGAGAAATGTCTGCTGAAACAATAATATAACTGTTTGACCATAATGACCATTGTTATGTTTGGAGGAAAAAGGGGAGGCTTGCAAGTCGAAGAGCACCATCCCAAACGTGAAGCACGGGGATGGCAGCATCATGTTGTGGGGGTGCTTTTCTGCAGGAGGGACTGGTGCACTTCATAAAATAGATGGCATCATGAGGAGGGGAAATTGTGTGGATATATTGAAGCAACATCTCAAGACATCAGTCAGGAAGTTAAAGCTTGGTCGCAAATGGGTCTTCCAAATGGACAATGATCCCAAGCATACTTCCAGTCAAGATTCTAGCAGCCGTGTTTAGCACTAACTGAAGTTTATTTAGTGCTTTATCCGGGTAGCTGGAAAGTAGAGCATTGCAGTAGTCTAACCTAGAAGTGACGACAAGCATAGCACAGGTATAACCATCAAGATTAATTGTCAGATTCAACAGAAGATCTCTTTGTTTCTTGGGACCTAGAACTAGCATCTCTGTTTTGTCCGAGTTGAAAAGTAGAACATTTGCCGCCATCCACTTCCTTATGTCTGAAACACAGGCTTCCAGGGAGGGCAATTTTGGGGCTTCACCATGTTTCATCGAAATGTACAGCTCTGTGTCATCCGCATAGCGGTGAAAGTTAACATTCTGTTTCTGAATGACATCACCAAGAGGTAAAATATATAGTGAAAACAATAGTGGTCCTAAAACGGAGCCTTGAGGAACACCAACATTTACAGTTGATTTGTCAGAGGACTAACCATCCACAGAGACAAACTGATATCTTTCCAACAGATAAGATCTAAACCAGGCCAGAACTTGTCCGTGTAGACCAATTTGGGTTTCCAATCTCTCCAAAAGAATGTGGTGATCGATAGTATCAAAATCAGCACTAAGTTCTAGGAGCACAAGGACAGATGCAGAGCCTTGGTCTGACGCCATTAAAAGGTAATTTACCACCTTCACAAGTGCAGTCTCAGTGCTATGATGGGGTCTAAAACCAGACTGAAGCATTTTGTATACATTGTTTGTCTTCAAGGAAGGCAGTGCTGTGCAACAGCTTTTTAAAAACATTTTGATCGGAACGGGAGGTTCGATATAGAGGCCGATTAGCTTTTTATATTTTCTGGGTCAAGGTTTGGCTTTTTCAAGAGAGGCTTTATTACTGCCACTTTTAGTGAGTTGGGTACACATCCGGTGGATAGAGAGCCGTTTATTATGTTCAACATAGGAGGGCCAAGCACAGAAAGCAGCTCTTTCAGTAGTTTAGTTGGAATAGGGTCCAGTATGCAGCTTGAAGGTTTAGAGGCCATGATTATTTTCATCAACATGTCGAGAGATATAGTATTGAAAAACTTGAGTGTCTCCCTTGATCCTAGGTCCTTGTATAGTTGTGCAGACTCAGGACAACTGAGCTTTGGAGGAATACACAGATTTAAAGAGGAGTCCACAATTTGCTTTCTAATGATCATGATCTTTTCTGAGACAAGAAGTTCCTGAATGTATCACTGCTGAAGTGAAAGCCATCCTCTCTTGGGGAATGCTGCTTTTTAGTTAGCTTTGCGACAGTATCAAAAATAAACTTTGAATTGTTCGTATTTTCCTCAATTAAGTTGGAAAAATAGGATGATCGAGCAGCAGTGAGGGCTCTTCGATACTGCACGGTACCGTCTTTCCAAGCTAGTCGGAAGACTTCCAGTTTGGTGTAGCAGCAGTAAGGGCTCTTCGGTACTGCACAGTACTGTCTTTCCAAGCTAGTCGGAAGACTTCCAGTTTGGTGGAGCAGCAGTAAGGGCTCTTCGATACTGCACGGTACCGTCTTTCCAAGCTAGTCGGAAGACTTCCAGTTTGGTGTAGCAGCAGTGCCATTACTGCACGTTCTTTCAATTTTCTTTGGTGTAGCAGCTTGTACTGCACGGTCAAGCTAGTAGGAAGACTTCCAGTTTGGTATTTTCTACTGTATACCAGAAGACTTCCAGTTTGGTGTAGCAGCAGTGAGGGCTCTTCGATACTGCACGGTACTGTCTTTCCAAGCTAGTAGGAAGACTTCCAGTTTGGTGTAGCAGCAGTAGCTAGTTTCTTATGGTCTGTCTTTCAGAAGACTTCCAGTTTGGTGTAGCAGCAGTGAGGGCTCTTCGATACTGCACGGTAAATGTTTTTGGTTATAGCAGTAAGGGTGCAACTGTCATCTAGGGAAGAGTTCCAGTTTGGTGTGGTGCCATTTCCGTTAAATTGAGTTCCTTCAGAGCTTCGGCTTCAGGTTAACTGATTTTTGTGTTTTTGGTTATAGGGGTGCAACTCTCTAGGTACGGCAAAGTTAAATTGAGTTCCTTAGGGGTTAACTGGTGGAGGGGAGTCTGGAAGGGCATCTAGGAATCTCTGGGTTGTCCGAGAATTTATGATCCTTGGTTGGGGTCTGAGCAGATTATTTGTTGCGAATGCAAACGTAATAAAATGGTGGTTCGATAGTCCATAATTATGAGAAAAAAACATTAAGATCCACAACATTTATTCCACGGGACAAAACTAGGTCCTATGACTATGACTGTGGCAGTGAGTAGGTCCGGAGACATGTTGGACAAAACCCACGAGTCGATGATGGCTCCGAAAGCCTTTTGGAGTGGGTCTGTGGACTTTTCCATGTGAATATTAAAGTCACCAAAAATTTGAATATTATCTGCCATGACTACAAGGTCCGACAGGAAGTCAGGGAACTCAGTGAGGAACTCTGTATACGGCCCAGGAAGCCTGTAAACAGTAGATATAAAAAGTGATTGAGTAGGCTGCATAGATTTCATGACTAGAAGCTGGCTGACAGCCTGCTGCCTGGCCTGCACCCGATTTCATTGTGGAGCTAGAGGAGTTAGAGCCCTGTCTATGTTGGTAGATAAGATGAGAGCACCCCTCCAGCTAGGATGGTGTCCGTCACTCCTCAGCAGGCCAGGCCTGGTCCTGTTTTTGGGTGAGTCCCAGAAAGAGAACAAATTATCTACAATTCTATCTTTTGGGAGGGACAGAAAACAGTTTTCAACCAGTAATTGAGTTGTGAGACTCTGCTGTAGAGCTCATCCCTCCCCCTAACTGGGAGAGGGCTAGAGACAATTACTCAATGCCGACACATCTTTCTAGCTGATTTACACGCTGCAGCTATGTTGCGCTTGGTGACCTCTGACTGTTTCATCCTAACATCGTTGGTGCCGACGTGGATAACAAAATCCCTATACTCTCTACACTCGCCAGTTTTAGCTTTAGCCAGCACCATCTTCAGATTAGCATTAACGTTGGTAGCCCTACCACCTGGTAAACAATGAATGATCGCTGGATGATTAATTTTAAGTCTAATACTGCGGGTAATAGAGTCTCCAATGACTAGGGGTTTAGACCCTTTCTTCTTTAAGGTTGCTGCCCCTACATCGCCACGCCTATCTCTGACCTTTTTGACCTGTCTCTCCTTTCTGGGGAGGTTCCCATTGGTTGGAAGGCAGCCACAGTTCATTCTTTATTTAAAAGGGGAGATCAAGCTGATCCTAACTGTTAAAGGCCTATTTCTATTTTTCCCTGTTTATAAAGTGTTGGAAAAACGTCTGGTTTCCGCTCAGGTTCTGGATGTGTCACTGCAACCTTAAAGGTCCTCAATGATGTCACCATTGCCCTTGATTATAAGAAATGTTGTGCTGCTATTTTTATTGACTTGGCCAAAGCTTTTGATAGGGTAGACCATTCCATTCTTGTGGGCCGGCTAAGAAGTATTGGTGTCTCTGAGGGGTCTTTGGCCTGGTTTGCTAACTACCTCTCTCAAAGAGTGCAGTGTATAAAGTCAGAACATCTGCTGTCTCAGCCACTGCCTGTCACTAAGGGTGTACCCCAAGGCTCGATCCTAGGCCTCACGCTCTTCTCAATTTACATCAATAACATAGCTCAGGCAGTAGGAAGCTCTCTCGTCCATTTATATGCAGATGATACAGTCGTATACTCAGCTGGCCCCTCCCCAGATTTTGTGTTAAATGCTCTACAACAAAGCTTTCTTTGTGTCTGCCCTTAAATAAAGGTTAAATAAAAAATAAACCATTCTGGAGGAGAAAACTGCACACTCGTGCTGGTAGCTAGCTAGCTACTGAAGTTAGCAAGGCAAATTTGAAATAAATTGCACAAACTGGACACAAAAATGTAATTCTAAAACTATTTATAATATACCTCCTCCATCTCCTGTAATTAAAATATAATAATTTCAATTCTATAATATCCCAAAATCTCAACTATCACTCTTCACTCATAACTTCTATCCAACAATGTCACCAAGCCTCTCAACACAAAGAACCCCCATAATGCTTTGTGGCACAATCACAATATAACTCACTCAGTTCGTTCTCTGATCCTAATTCTAAGATTGTATGGACAACATGTCAGTTCATACTGCAAAAGCTGTGATTGGTTGGAGGAAGACGAAGTCAATGTAGCCAGAGGAAGACGAAAGCAAGCTGTCCTCCGGCTATACCATGGTGCTAGCTCAGACAGTGCCCAGACAGTGCTCAGACAGTGCTCAGACAGTGCTCAGACAGTGCCCAGACAGTGCCTCAGACAGTACCCAGACAGTGCTCAGACAGTGCCCAGACAGTGCCCAGACAGTGCCCAGACAGTGCCCAGACAGTGCCCAGACAGTGCCCAGACAGTGCCCAGACAGTGCCCAGACAGTGCCAGACAGTGCCCAGACAGTGCCCAGACAGTGCTCAGACAGTGCTCAGACAGTGCCCAGACAGTGCTCAGACAGTGCAGTCCCAGACAGTGCCCAGCCCAGACAGTGCCAGACAGTGCCCAGACAGTACAGACAGTGCCCAGACAGTACCAGACAGTGCAGACAGTGCTGCCCAGACAGTGCCCAGACAGTGCCTACAGACAGTGCCCAGACAGTGCTCAGACAGTGCCCAGACAGTGCTCAGACAGTGCCCAGACAGTGCCCAGACAGTGCCCAGACAGTGCTCAGACAGTGCCCAGACAGTGCCCAGACAGTGCCCAGACAGTGCCCAGACAGTGCCCAGACAGTGCCCAGACAGTGCCCAGACAGTGCCCAGACAGTGCCCAGACAGTGCCCAGACAGTGCCCAGACAGTGCCCAGACAGTGCTCAGACAGTGCCCAGACAGTGCCCAGACAGTGCCAGACAGTGCTCAGACAGTGCCCAGACAGTGCCCAGACAGTGCTCAGACAGTGCCCAGACAGTGCCCAGACAGTGCTCAGACAGTGCCCAGACAGTGCCCAGACAGTGCCCAGACAGTGCCCAGACAGTGCCCAGACAGTGCCCAGACAGTGCCCAGACAGTGCCCAGACAGTGCTCAGACAGTGCCCAGACAGTGCCCAGACAGTGCCCAGACAGACAGTGCCCAGACAGTGCTCAGACAGTGACAGTCAGACAGTGCCCAGACAGACAGTGCCCAGACAGTGCCCAGACAGTACCAGTGCCCAGCCCAGACAGTGCCCAGACAGTACAGTGCCCAGACAGTGCAGTGCCAGACAGTGCCCAGACAGTGCCCAGACAGTGCCCAGACAGTACCCAGACAGTGCAGACAGTGCCCAGACAGTGCCCAGACAGTGCCCAGACAGTGCCCAGACAGTGCCCAGACAGTGCCCAGACAGTGCCCAGACAGTGCTCAGACAGTGCTCAGTGCCCAGACAGTGCCAGACAGTGCTCAGACAGTGCCAGACAGTGCCAGTGCAGACAGTGCCCAGACAGTGCCCAGACAGTGCTCAGACAGTGTGCTCAGACAGTGCCCAGACAGTACCCAGACAGTGACAGTACCCAGACAGTGCCCAGACAGTGCCCAGACCCAGTGCCCAGACAGTGCTCAGACAGTGCCCAGACAGTGCCCAGACAGTGCTCAGACAGTGCCCAGACAGTGCTCAGACAGTGCTCAGACAGTGCCCAGACAGTGCCCAGACAGTGCCCAGACAGTGCCCAGACAGTGCCTCAGACAGTGCCCAGACAGTGCCCAGACAGTACCCAGACAGTGCCCAGACAGTGCCCAGACAGTACTCAGACAGTGCCCAGACAGTGCTCAGACAGTGCCCAGACAGTACTCAGTGCCAGACAGACAGTACCAGACAGTGCCAGACAGTGCTCAGACAGTGCTCAGACAGTGCTCAGTACTCACAGTGCTCTGACAGTGTACTCAGACAGTGCCCAGACAGAGGCCCAGACAGTACCCAGACAGACAGTGCCCAGACAGTTCTGACACTAGACAGTGCCCAGACAGTGCCAGACAGTGCCAGACAGTGCAGACAGTGCTCAGACAGTGCCAGTGATGAGACAGTACCAACAGTGCCCAGACAGTGCCCAGACAGTGCTCAGACAGTGCCCAGACAGTGCCCAGACAGTGCTCAGACAGTGCTCAGACAGTACTCAGACAGTGCTCAGACAGTACTCAGACAGTGCTCAGACAGACAGACAGTGCCCAGACAGTACTCAGACAGTGCTCAGACAGTGCCCAGACAGTGCCCAGACAGTACTCAGACAGTGCCAGACAGTACCCAGACAGTGCCCAGACAGTGCCCAGACACAGTGCCCAGACAGTACTCAGACAGTGCCCAGACAGTACTCAGACCCAGACAGTGCCCAGACAGTGCTCAGACAGTGCCCAGACAGTGCCCAGACAGTGCCCAGACAGTGCCCAGACAGTGCTCAGACAGTGCAGTGCCCAGACAGTGCCCAGACAGTTGCCCAGACAGTGCCCAGACAGTGCCCAGACAGTGCCCAGACAGTGCTCAGACAGTGCCAGACAGTGCTCAGACAGTGACAGTGCAGACAGTACCAGACAGTGCTGGACAGTGCCTTCAGACAGACAGTGCAGTCCAGACAGTGCCCAGACAGTACTCAGACAGTGCTCAGACAGTACAGACAGTGCCCAGACAGTACAGACAGTGTCCAGACAGTACCCAGACAGTGCTCAGACAGTGCTCAGACAGTGCTGCCCAGACAGTACTCAGACAGTGCTCAGACAGTACCCAGACAGTGCCCAGACAGTTTACAGACAGTGCTCAGACAGTACCCAGACAGTGCCCAGACAGTGCCCAGACAGTGACCCAGACAGTACTCAGACAGTGCCCAGACAGTACCCAGACAGTGCTCAGACAGTGCTCAGACAGTGACAGTGCCCAGACAGTGCCCAGTGTGTTGACAGTGCCCAGTGCCCAGACAGTGCCCAGACAGTGCCCAGACAGTGCTCAGACTGCTCAGACAGTGCTGCAGTGCCAGACAGTACTCAGTACAGTGCTCAGACAGTGCCCAGACAGTGCCCAGACAGTGCCCAGACAGTGCCCCCAGACAGTGCCCAGACAGTGCCCAGACAGTGCCAGTGCTCAGACAGTGCCCAGTGCTCAGACAGTGCCAGACAGTACCAGACAGTGCCCAGTGCCCAGACAGTGCCCAGTGCTCAGACAGTGCCCAGACAGTGCCCAGACAGTGCCCAGACAGTGCCCAGACAGTACTCACCCAGACAGTACCCAGACAGTGCTCAGACAGTGCTCAGTGCCCAGACAGTGCCCAGACAGTACCCTGCTGCCCAGACAGTACTCAGACAGTGCCCAGACAGTACTCAGACCCCAGACAGTGCCCAGACAGTGCCCAGACACCCAGACAGTGCTCAGACAGTGCCCAGACAGTGCCCAGACAGTGCCCAGACAGTGCCCAGACAGTGCAGACAGTGCCCAGACAGTACTCAGACAGTGCCCAGACAGTGCCCAGACAGTACTCACACAGTGCTTCAGTACCCAGACAGTGCTCAGACAGTGCCCAGACAGTACTCAGACAGTGCCCAGACAGTACCCACACAGTGCCCAGACAGTACCCAGACAGTGCTGACAGTGACCCCTAGACAGTGCTCAGACAGTGCCCAGACAGTGACCCAGACAGTACCCACAGTGCTACACCCAGGGGCCCAGACAGTGCCCAGACAGTAGTGCCCAGACAGTCTCAGACAGTGCCCAGACAGTGCCCAGACAGTACTCACACAGTGCTCAGACAGTGCTCAGACAGTACCCAGACAGTGCTCAGACAGTGCCCAGACAGTGCTCAGACAGTGCTCACAGACAGTGCCCAGACAGTACTCAGACAGTGCCCAGACAGTACTCAGACAGTGCCCACACACACACACACACACACACACACACACACACACACACACACACACACACACACACACACACACACACACACACACACACACACACACACACACACACACACTCTCACTCACCACTCCTTCTGCATCTGTCCTGTAGGAGCCCCTTAGGCCAGAGGAAGTTCTGTATCAGGACAGTGTTCTGCACTATGACGACACCGGGAAGTGGAAGGAGAGGTTTGTGGTGATGAGACCAATCACAGCCTGGAGTGTCATGACAACCAGGAGGTAAACCAACACCATACCAACATACAACCGACCGTACATGACCTTACATGACTTCCCATGACCCTATGTAACGGAATAATAAGCCCCAGGCTGGGTGATGGATTACCTCACCTGAGACCTACAGAGTTGTGTTAGCATTCTAAGGTAAATGCCTTGGCTTTAGCTCAGCGGGCTAACACATAGTCAGTCACATTACTCTGATGTTTGGTAAATTGGTTGGTGTATTTGCCCCTCCACAGAGCTTCAGTAAAGGTGTTCCGGCCAGACAGAGACTCCTGCCAACAGGGGGCGTAGTTCTGACATCAGAGGACAAGTACTCAGCGCTGGTGGACAAGGCCTTCCCTGACCCTAAATGTGAGTGTCTGGTCAACCCCTAAAGAGATACATCACATTCTTGAAACACAGAGGCAACTGTTGAAATAGCAACACGGAGACTGGGAGACGGGGGAAAATGCAGCCTTTCAATCAATCAGTTAATTGTATGTTTATGCATGTCTGTGTGTTGTACTATAGGTTTGAAGGAGGAGACATCTCCCCCCATGGTAGTGGTACCTTCCGGTCAGTTCCCTGTCTACCTCAGACTGCCCTGACCCCTGACCCCAAATCCTGTGTCTGTGTGTTGTACTATAGGTTTGAAGGAGGAGACATCTCCCCCCATGGTAGTGGTACCTTCCGGTCAGTTCCCTGTCTACCTCAGACTGCCCTACAGACGTGACGTGTACTTCAGCTTCCCCCAGGAGGACCGACGAGCGACCTTCCTCTCCGCCCTCTCGGGCTGCATCAGGCACCAGAACCACGGTACGCTACACCTGGGGTTCTGACTCTGACCCCTAACCCTAACACTAACCCTAACCCTACACCTGGGCTTCTGACTCTGACCCTAACCCTACACCTGGGGTTCTGACTCTGACCCCTGACCCTAACCCTAACCCTACACCTGGGGTTCTGACTCTGACCCCTAACCCTGACCTTAACCCTAACCCTACACCTGGGGTTCTGACTCTGACCCCTGACCCTAACCCTACACCTGGGGTTCTGACCCCTGACCCTTACCCTACACCTGGGGTTCTGACCCCTAACCCTACACCTGGGGTTCTGACTCTGACCCCTGACCCTAACCCTAACTCTACACCTGGGGTTCTGACTCTGACCCTAACCCTAACTCTACACCTGGGGTTCTGACTCTGACCCCCGACCCTAACTCTACACCTGGGGTTCGTTCTCTGACCCGTGACCCTAACCCTAACTCTACACCTGGGGTTCTGATCCCTGAACCTAACTCTACACCTGGGGTTCGGACTCTGACCCGTGACCCTAACCCTAACTCTACACCTGGGGTTCGGACTCTGACCCGTGACCCTAACCCTAACTCTACACCTGGGGTTCTGACCCCTGACCCTAACTCTACACCTGGGGTTCTGACCCCTGACCACTATACTAAACCTCTAGACTAAACCTCTCTAAACCTCTAAACCAGTTCCTGATCAACCTGCTAGCCTGCTGTGTTGTACTGTTGTTATTGTTCGGTTGTCTTGGTAACAACCTAATAATACTCCTCAGCACACATTAGCTTCCTGTGAGGGAGAAACCTAGAGCCAGCCTGTCAGTTAGTGGTTAGGCTAGCGTTTAGCAACTTCTGCAGAACACCAACCAAAGCAGCAACGGGTTATGTCAACAGCACCTCTTTAGCGCTGCCTCAAATACCAACTAGTCAATAGCAACTTTAGAAAATAGATGTTCAGAGGATGTTGTGACTATGTAGCTCAGAAATAGAACACAAACATCCCATTCCGAGCTCATGCTCTCTTTTCTTCTCTCTCTCTCTGACACTATTTTATTTTATTTTTCTCTAGTTTCACATTTACATTTCACAGTGACAAAAAGGGAAGTGTTTAAAATATATTGCATTTGTCTCAGATGCATTACTCAATTCTTTCAGTATTTAAGACAAACCAGTTATCCCATAGAGAAATATTACACTGCTCACTTCCGCATTTTCTCTCTCTCTCTCTCTCTCTCTCTCTCTCTCTCTCTCTCTCTGCCTCTCTCTCTGTCTGCCTCTCTCTCTGTCTGCCTCTCTCTCTGTCTGCCTCTCTCTGTCTGCCTCTCTGTCTGCCTCTCTCTCTCTGTCTGCTGCCTCTCTCTCTCTCTCTCTGCTCTCTCTCTCTCTCTGCTCTCTCTCTCTCTCTCTCTCTCTCTGTCTGCCTCTCTCTCTCTCTCTCTCTCTCTCTCTCTCTCTGAAACACTCTCCTCCTCTCTGCACTCTCTCTCTCTCTCTGAAACTCTCTCTCTGCTCTCTCTCTCTCTCTCTCTCTCTCTCTCTCTCTCTCTCTCTCTCTCTCTCTCTCTCTCTCTCTCTCTCTCTCTCTCTCTGTCTCTCTCTCTCTCCAGATTCTCTGAGGAGGTCTTCCTGTGAGTGTCAGGCGTTCCTCAAGGCCATACATTTCTACCGCCAGGAGAAAGGACACTATGAGTCCTGGGACATGCTGGTGGGCTGTGAGGAGCAGGTGTGCCCAACCCGCACATACACACACTGTTCAACGCTTAGCATCTAGCCCACAACTCACCCTGAAACACACTGAAACACACCCATGTTCGAAACACACTGAAACACACCCATGTTCGAAACACACTCTGAAACACACCCATGTTCGAAACACACTCTGAAACACACCCATGTTCGAAACACTCTGAAACACACCCATGTTCGAAACACTCTGAAACACACTCATGCACACTCTGAAACACACTCATGCACACTCTGAAACACACTCATGGTAGGGACACACTCTGAAACACACCCATGTTCGAAACACACTGAAACACACCCATGTTCGAAACACACTTAAACACAAACGCACACACCGACTTGTTTCCAGGGGAAAATCCAAGACAGAGGGAGACAGTTTGTGTGAGTGTGTGCTGCTTCTGTTAAGTGGGCTGTTGTCATCTCATCACACACACAGAGACTGACTCACCCAGCTGCCGCTGCCAACCAAGAGAGCCACGAGAGGAAACTCGGACTCGGACTCTAAAGCCCCATTTATACCTGGTTCTACATGAGTCCTTTGTCCTGTTCTTGTCCACATTCTGATTGTGCCCACATTTTTAGACATGTGTAGACAATTAAAACACAAACCTTCTTAACACCCGCTGCTGAACCTGGAAACCAGCCAAACCTTCTTAACACCCGCTCGCTGAACCTGGAAACCAGCCAAACCTTCTTAACACCCGCTCGCTGAACCTGGAAACCAGCCAAACCTTCTTAACACCCGCTCGCTGAACCTGGAAACCAGCCAAACCTTCTTAACACCCGCTGCGCTGAACCTGGAAACCCCCAAACCTTCTTAACACCCGCTTGCTGAACCTGGAAACCAGCCAAACCTTTCTTAACACCCGCTCGCTGAACCTGAAACCCCCAAACCTTCTTAACACCCGCTCGCTGAACCTGGAAACCCCCAAACCTTCTTAACACCCGCTCGCTGAACCTGGAAACCAGCCAAACCTTCTTAACACCCGCTTGCTGAACCTGGAAACCAGCCAAACCTTTCTTAACACCCGCTCGCTGAACCTGAAACCCCCAAACCTTCTTAACACCCGCTCGCTGAACCTGGAAACCAGCCAAACCTTCTTAACACCCGCTCGCTGAACCTGGAAACCAGCCAAACCTTCTTAACACCCATGTTCGCTGAACCTGGAAACCAGCCAAACCTTCTTAACACCCGCTCGCTGAACCTGGAAACCCCCAAACCTTCTTAACACCCGCTTGCTGAACCTGGAAACCAGCCAAACCTTTCTTAACACCCGCTGCTGAACCTGAAACCCCCAAACCTTCTTAACACCCGCTCGTTGAACCTGGAAACCAGCCAAACCTTCTTAACACCCGCTTGCTGAACCTGGAAACCAGCCAAACCTTCTTAACACCCGCTCGCTGAACCTGGAAACCCCCCAAACCTTCTTAACACCCGCTCGCTGAACCTGGAAACCAGCCAAACCTTCTTAACACCCGCTCGCTGAACCTGGAAACCAGCCAAACCTTCTTAACACCCGCTCGCTGAACCTGGAAACCAGCCAAACCTTCTAACCACCCGCTCGCTGAACCTGGAAACCAGCCGCACCAATGTGTCGGTGGAAACACCGTTCAATTGACGACAGAGGTCAGCCTGCAGGCGACCGGTCCACCGCAAGGAGTCACTAGTGTGCGATGAACCAAGTAAAGCCCCGAAGGTCAAACCCGGACGACGCTGGACCAATTTTGCACCGCCCTATGGTACTCCCAATCACGGTCGGTTGGGAAACAGCCCGGAATTGAACCCGGGTTTGTTGTGACACCTGAGATGCGCTGCCTTAAACGGTGCCTTAAACCGCCGCGCCACTTTAGGGAGGCCCATAAATTAAGCATTTGTATTTAGTGAGTCCACCAGATCAGAGGCAGTAGGGATGACCAGGGATGTTCTCTGTTTCGTGAGTCCTCCAGATCAGAGGCAGTAGGGATGACCAGCAGGGATGTTCTCTGTTTAGTGAGTCCACTAGATCAGAGGCAGTAGGGATGACCAGGGATGTTCTCTGTTTAGTGAGTCCAACAGTCAGTATCTGGTGTGGCCACCAGCTGCATTAAGTACTGCAGTGCATCTCCTCCTCGTGGACTGCACCAGATGTGTCAGTTCTTGCTGTGAGATGTTACCCCACCCTTCCACCAAGGCACCTGCAAGTTCCCAGACATTTTGGGGGGGAATGGCCCTAGTCCTCACCCTCCGATCCAACAGGTCCCAAACGTGCTCAATAGGATTGAGATCCGGGCTCTTCGCTGGCCATGGCAGAACACTGTCATTCCTGTCTTGCAGGAAATCACGCACAGAAGGAGCAGTAAGGCTGGTGGCATTGTCATGCTGAGGGTCATGTCAGCATCAGCCTGCAGGAAGGGTACCACATGAGGGAGCAGGATGTCTTCCCTTTAACGCACAGCGTTGAGATTGCCTGCAATGACAACAAGCTCAGTCCGACCATGACCTCCAAATCGATCCCGCTCCAGAATACAGGCCTCAGTGTAACGCTCATTCCTTCGACGATAAATGCGAATCCGACCATCACTCCTGGTGAGACAAAACCGCGACTCATCAGTGAAGGGCACTTTTTGCCAGTCCTGTCTGGTCCAGTGACGGTGGGTTTGTGCCCGACGGTGTTGCCGGTGATGTCTGGTGAGGATCTGCCTTTACATCAGGCCTACAAGCCCTCAGTCCAGCCTCTCTCAGCCTATTGTGGACAGTCTGAGCACTGATGGAGGGATTGTTCGTTTCTGGTGTAACTTGGGCAGTTGTTGTTGCCATCCTGTACCTGTCCCGCAGGTGTGTTCAGATGTACCGATCCTGTGCAGGTGTTTTTACACGTGGTCTACCACCGCGAGGACGATCAGCTGTCCGTACTGTCTCCCTGTAGCGCTGTCTTAAGCGTCTCACAGTACAGACATTGCAATTTATTGTCCTGGCCACATCTGCAGTCCTCATGCCTCCTTGCAGCATGCCTAAGGCACGTTCACGCAAATAAGCAGGGACCCTGGGCATCTTTCTTTTGGTGTTTTTCAGAGCCAGTAGAAAGGCCTCTTTAGTGTCCTAAGTTTTCATAAATGTGACCTTAATTGCCTACCGTCTGTATGTTAGTGGCTTAGGACATTACACAGGTGCATGTTCATTAACTGTTTATGGTTTATTGAACAAGCATGGTCCAGTGTTTAAACCCTTTACAATGAAGATCTGTGAAGTCATTTGGATTTGTATGAATTATCTTTGAAAGACAGGGTCCTGAAAAAGGGACCTTTCTTTTTTGCTGAGTTCATAACCGTGTCATGCTTTATAAATGGTTCCTGTGCATAACTGTGTGACATAACCACCTATGTCAAATGTGATAACCCATCATGTTGAATATGATATCAACATGTGCTGAAGGATGAGCTGAACATAGAACATTACACAGGGCTGTGAATAGTGTAGCTGGTCCCTTACCTCTCTTATATAGAACATTACACAGGGCTGTGAATAGTGTAGCTGGTCCCTTACCACTCTTATATAGAACATTACACAGGGCTGTGAATAGTGTAGCTGGTCCCTTACCTCTCTTATATAGAACATTACACTGGGCTGTGAATAGTGTAGCTGGTCCCTTACCTCTCTTATATAGAACATTACACAGGGCTGTGAATAGTGTAGCTGGTCCCTTACCTCTCTTATATAGAACATTACACAGGGCTGTGAATAGTGTAGCTGGTCTCTGAGCTGGTCCCTTACCTCTCTTATATAGAACATTACACAGGGCTGTGAATAGTGTATCTGATCCCTTACCTCTCTTATATAGAACATTACACAGGGCTGTGAATAGCGTAGCTGGTCCCTTACCTCTCTTATATAGAACATTACACAGGGCTGTGAATAGTGTAGCTGGTCCCTTACCTCTCTTATATAGAACATTACACAGGGCTGTGAATAGTGTAGCTGGTCCCTGAGCTGGTCCCTTACCTCTCTTATATAGAACATTACACAGGGCTGTGAATAGTGTATCTGGTCCCTTACCTCTCTTATATAGAACATTACACAGGGCTGTGAATAGTGTAGCTGGTCCTTACCTCTCTTATATAGAACATTACACAGGGCTGTGAATAGTGTAGCTGGTCCCTTACCTCTCTTATATAGAACATTACACAGGGCTGTGAATAGTGTAGCTGGTCCCTTACCTCTCTTATATAGAACATTACACAGGGCTGTGAATAGTGTAGCTGGTCCCTTACCTCTCTTATATAGAACATTACACAGGGCTGTGAATAGTGTATCTGGTCCCTTACCTCTCTTATATAGAACATTACACATGGCTGTGAATAGTGTAGCTGGTCCCTTACCTCTCTTATATAGAACATTACACTGGGCTGTGAATAGTGTAGCTGGTCCCTGAGCTGGTCCCTTACCTCTCTTATATAGAACATTACACAGGGCTGTGAATAGTGTAGCTGGTCCCTTACCTCTCTTATATAGAACATTGCACTGGGCTGTGAATAGTGTAGCTGGTCCCTGAGCTGGTCCCTTACCTCTCTTATATAGAACATTACACAGGGCTGTGAATAGTGTAGCTGGTCCCTTACCTCTCTTATATAGAACATTACACAGGGCTGTGAATAGTGTAGCTGGTCCCTTACCTCTCTTATATAGAACATTACACAGGGCTGTGAATAGTGTAGCTGGTCCCTTACCTCTCTTATATAGAACATTACACAGGGCTGTGAATAGTGTAGCTGGTCCCTTACCTCTCTTATATAGAACATTACACAGGGCTGTGAATAGTGTAGCTGGTCCCTTACCTCTCTTATATAGAACATTACACAGGGCTGTGAATAGTGTAGCTGGTCCCTTACCTCTCTTATATAAAACATTACACAGGGCTGTGAATAGTGTAGCTGGTCCCTTTACCTCTCTTATATAGAACATTACACAGGGCTGTGAATAGTGTAGCTGGTCTCTGAGCTGGTCCCTTACCTCTCTTATATAGAACATTACACAGGGCTGTGAATAGTGTAGCTGGTCTCTGAGCTGGTCCCTTACCTCTCTTATATAGAACATTACACAGGGCTGTGAATAGTGTAGCTGGTCCCTTACCTCTCTTATATAGAACATTACACAGGGCTGTGAATAGTGTAGCTGGTCCCTTACCTCTCTTATATAGAACATTACACAGGGCTGTGAATAGTGTAGCTGGTCCCTTACCTCTCTTATATAGAACATTACACAGGGCTGTGAATAGTGTAGCTGGTCCCTTACCTCTCTTATATAGAACATTACACAGGGCTGTGAATAGTGTAGCTGGTCTCTGAGCTGGTCCCTTTACCTCTCTTATATAGAACATTACACAGGGCTGTGAATAGTGTAGCTGGTCCCTTACCTCTCTTATATAGAACATTACACAGGGCTGTGAATAGTGTAGCTGGTCCCTGAGCTGGTCCCTTACCTCTCTTATATAGAACATTACACAGGGCTGTGAATAGTGTAGCTGGTCCCTTTACCTCTCTTATATAGAACATTACACAGGGCTGTGAATAGTGTAGCTGGTCTCTGAGCTGGTCCCTTACCTCTCTTATATAGAACATTACACAGGGCTGTGAATAGTGTAGCTGGTCTCTGAGCTGGTCCCTTACCTCTCTTATATAGAACATTACACAGGGCTGTGAATAGTGTAGCTGGTCTCTGAGCTGGTCCCTTACCTCTCTTATATAGAACATTACACAGGGCTGTGAATAGTGTAGCTGGTCTCTGAGCTGGTCCCTTACCTCTCTTATATAGAACATTACACAGGGCTGTGAATAGTGTAGCTGGTCCCTTACCTCTCTTATATAGAACATTACACAGGGCTGTGAATAGTGTAGCTGGTCCTGAGCTGGTCCCTTACCTCTCTTATATAGAACATTACACAGGGCTGTGAATAGTGTAGCTGGTCCCTTACCTCTCTTATATAGAACATTACACAGGGCTGTGAATAGTGTAGCTGGTCCCTTACAGGGCTTATATAGAACATTACACAGGGCTGTGAATAGTGTAGCTGGTCCCTTACCTCTCTTATATAGAACATTAGCACAGGGCTGTGAATAGTGTCGCTGGTCCCTTACACTCTTAAAGAACATTACACAGGGCTGTGAATAGTGTAGCAGGTCCCTTTACCTCCTTATACTAGAACATTACACAGGGCTGTGAATAGTGTATTTGACCTCTGAGCTGGTCTTACCTCACTTTATAACATTACACAGGGCTGTGAATAGTGTAGCTGGTCCCTTACATCTTATATAGAACATTACAAAGGGCTGTGAATATGTAGCTGGTTTACCTAATATAGAACATTGCACCTGTGATGTAGCTGGTCCCTTACCTCTTTATAAAGAACATGACATACTGTTATAAATGATTTGGTCTATGAGCTGGTCCCTGAAGCTCTTTATAAAGAACATGACATAGTGCTATAAATGATTTGTGGTCTATGTAGCTTGGTCCCTTAGCCTTTATAATAGATACATTATAAGGGCTGTGAATATATAGCTGGTTTAGCAGACCTTTTATCTCAAAGAACATTACAGTCATGGCTGTGAATAGTGTAGCTGGTCCCTTTCCTCTCTTATATCGAACATTACACTGGGCTGTGAATAAGCTGGTCTCATGCTGATAAAATTACTGAGCACCAGAAGGAAGCCTTTATAAAGCATGACATACTGTTATAAATGATTTGTGCACCTATGTAGCTTGGTGAAGCCTTTATAAGCTGCACGTCGTTCAAAGCTGGACCCCTTATTTATATGAGTGGATACGAGTGTTAAATGCTAGTGATAAAGTGCTAAATGACTCAAATATAATATAAGGACAAATGTATTTCTCAACTCCTGACATTGACCCACTTACCCTCGCCGGAGTATCTGACGTAGGTTTTGAAAAGGCACCCTCAAATAGGCTACCAACGTGGAAAATATGTTTGCCGTTATCTTTCTAGCTAATAGGCTATATTAGAGTTTACACTTCCTGTTCCAATTACACTGCAGTCAGAAAGTATTCAGACCCCTTGGCTCTTTCCACATTTTGTAACGTTACAGCCTTATTCTGAAATTAAAAATAAAATACAAAATTCCCTTCATCAATCTACACACAAAGTAAAAACAGGTTTATAGACATTTTTGCAAATTTATATACGAATAAAAAACTTAAATATCACATTTAAATAAGTATTCAGACCCTTTACTCAGTACTTTGTTGAAGCACCTTTGGCAGCGATTACAGCCCAAGTCTGATGGGGTATGAAGCTACAACCTTGGTACACCTGTATTTGGGGAGTTTCTCCCATTCTTCTCTGCAGATCCTCTCACCCTCTGTCAGGTTGGATGGGGAGCGTCGCTGCACAGCTATTTTCACGTTTCTATTTTCACGTTTCTCCAGAGAATTTTTTTCAGTTTTTGATTTGTTATTTGTTTTATCAATAAATGTCGTTTTCTATTTTCCCACTTATTGTTGATTTTCACAAAAAAATACAGTTTTATATCTTTATGTTTGAAGCCTGAAATGTTCGATTCAAGGTTCTGTATTTATTTATTTATTATTTATTTATTTATTTACACAGTACCTTTTGCACCCCATTCATTTTTCTTATTTTGACAATTTTTTACATTCATACTAGTGAAGACATCAAAACATTCCAGTGGAATTTTAACCAAAAACGTGTTAACTAAAATATATTTGATGTTTGACTTCAAAATGGCCACCTCCTGTCTTGATGGCAGCTAGCCTTTATGTACTTTGTTGGTTACTACATGATTCCATTTATTTGCTCAATGTATAAAATATTCTAAATAAATAAAAACAGTGCTGTCCAGATTACCGGGTTCAGGTTTGTCCAGATTACCCCAGCTCTGAGATTACCGGCTGGTCCAGGTTTTGTCCAGATTACCGGTCCAGGTCTGTCAAACATAAAGATATAAAACTGTAGATTTTTCCAGGTCTGTCCAGAATCAACAACAAGTCCAGGGACACAATTATGAAGCTGGATTACCGACTTTCAGGTTTGGATATTTCAAACTTTTTCAAATTAAAAACTGAAAAAGGTTTGTCCAGATTAAAATCCATCTCTGCCCCGGCTGGTAAATTTGTCCAGATACTTTGTAGCGCCACCTTTTGCTGTCAGATTACCGGCTACCAGCTGTCCAGATTACCGCTTGGTCCAGGTATTGTCAGATGTAGAAAATGGTCCAGGTAAATAAAATTACCTTGGTCTGCTCTGTCAGATTACCGGCTGGTTCAGGTTTTTGTCCAGATTACCGGCTGGTCCAGGTTTGTCCAGATTACCGGTTGGTCCAGGTCTGTCCAGATTACCGGTTGGTCCAGCTCTGTCCAGATTACCGGCTGGTCCAGGTCTGTCCAGATTACCGGTTGGTCCAGGTCTGTCCAGATTACCGGCTGGTCCAGGTCTGTCCAGATTACCGGTTGGTCCAGGTCTGTCCAGATTACCGGTTGGTCCAGGTTTGTCCAGATTACCGGCTGGTCCAGGTTTGTCCAGATTACCGGTTGGTCCAGGTTTGTCCAGATTACCGGTTGGTCCAGGTTTGTCCAGATTACCGGTTGGTCCAGGTTTGTCCAGATTACCGGTTGGTCCAGGTTTTTCCAGATTACCGGCTGGTCCAGGTTTGTCCAGATTACCGGTTGGTCCAGGTTTGTCCAGATTACCGGCTGGTCCAGGTTTGTCCAGATTACCGGTTGGTCCAGGATTGTCCAGATTACCGGTTGGTCCAGCTCTGTCCAGATTACCGGCTGGTCCAGGTCTGTCTCAACTAAGAAAGCTAAGTCAGAGACCGGGAAACACTTCTGCTTCAGACTCAGACATTGTTTGGGTTGGACTCCAGTCTCTCATCACAAAGAAACATTGGAGAGACATTTATAGTAGGACTTTTCCTTGCTGATGCCGAAGTTCAACCAGTTGTTAACAATGAGCTCAGTAGATCAGTAGTGTGTATCATTGTCTTACAGCTGTGTAGTGCGTCCAGATCACGGTACGATGTAACTCATTTTGTCTTTCTGTTTTCCAGGTCCTCGCCAATCTGGTTTTGGAGGAGCTACAACCCTCTCTACAGACAGAACTGCTGTCCAGACTAAAGGGAAAGAAAGCAGGGAGGAAGAGAGTCTGGTTCACCGTGAGTGAATGAACGTCTCAGATCCTTTATTCAGAAAGTCCTACGGTAATGTTATAGTGAACTGGTTCTTCAGCTCTGAGTTCTGTTGTCCTGTAGGGATCTCTGCTCTATACTGCCCCCTGATGTTCAGTCTATAACCTGGTCCTTGATCAGCTGACAGAGGGTCTATACATTCTGTACTCAGCTATGTTCTGTTGTCCCCCCATACGTTGGAGGCAATCTATAACCTGGTCCTGGATCAGCTAACAGAGGGTCTATACATTCTGTACTCAGCTATGTTCTGTTGTCCCCCCATACGTTGGAGGCAATCTATAACCTGGTCCTGGATCAGCTAACAGAGGGTCTATACATTCTGTACTCAGCTATGTTCTGTTGTCCCCCCAGACGTTGGAAGCCGCGTACCACCTGGTCCAGGATCAGCTGAGGGAGGGTCTGAAGGGACTGAAGGAGGAGTGTAAAGAGACAGCCAGGTCTCATGAAGCTCTGCTTCGCTCTGATATGGACCAGATAGCCAGTTCTAGAACCTTCCTGCAGGCCAAGCTACAGGGTACAATAGCATGATGGGGATCTACAGATGTGGTAGCCTGGCGTCAAAAACGAGTCGAGAATTAATTGTGGTGTAAAGGAGAAACCTTAGTAACAAAGAACTAACACCTTAGGATCCGAGGCAGGATACTGTGGGACCTGAATGAATGAAAAAGCAACCGTTGTTGGGACAGTAGTTGTGATGAGCGGACATGGGATTACTATATCTAAACTGTCGTTCCATCTCGTTCCCCACAGCCTCCGTCAGTGATCCAGCAGCAAAGTTCTGCAGTGAGAACGTGTCTCCGTACCTGGCGTCCATCTTGGAAGAGCTGATGTCTCCGGTGACGGGGGGCTTCCAGGGGGTCCGGCTTCTCCTGGAGGGGGAGATAAACACTCTCTGCCTGGGCTTCCCCGAGGGAGCGGGGCAGGAGGGGTTAAACCAGGTAAGAAGGTGTTGGTGGAGCAAAAGATGGTCAAGTTCCCTCGCATAAGAGTGAACAACTGAAGCGTGAACAAGAAATAATCTTATTGCTTGAGGTGAATCACGCTAATGTCTAATAGTATGTGTGTTATAGCATGTGTTGCCTCTCTCTCTCTTTCTCTCTCCCCAGGCACTGGGTCAGATGTGTCAGGCAAGTCTGGAAGAGTGTTACCAGAAAGTGGAGGTCCTGACAGAACAGCTTCAGGAACTCAGGCATCGCTTCAAGTTCTCCAACTCAGTTCGTCTGATCCACTGCACGCAGATAGACATGCAACAGGTTAGTTCTGATCCACAGCATACAGATAGACATGCAACAGATTAGACAGATACTGTAGGACATGTCAAAAGTAGACCTAGACTTGACAAAAAACTAACTCTGTCGTTAATCTCTTTTCTGTATATTCTACAACATACCATTTCCTCACATCTCAGATTTGGATCAGATGTTATCCTATGTGGTTCTGTCTTGTTGTAGCTGACAGAGAATGCTGTGTGGTTCTGTGTTGTAGCTGACAGAGAATGCTGTGTGGTTCTGTCTTGTTGTAGCTGATAGAGAATGCTGTGTGGTTCTGTGTTGTAGCTGACAGAGAATGCTGTGTGGTTCTGTGTTGTAGCTGATAGAGAATGCTGTGTGGTTCTGTGTTGTAGCTGACGGAGAATGCTGTGTGGTTCTGTGTTGTAGCTGATAGAGAATGCTGTGTGGTTCTGTGTTGTAGCTGACAGAATGCTGTGTGTTTCTGTCTTGTTGTAGCTGATAGAGAATGCTGTGTGGTTCTGTGTTGTAGCTGATGGAGAATGCTGTGTGGTTCTGTGTTGTAGCTGATGGAGAATGCTGTGTGTTTCTGTGTTGTAGCTGATGGAGAATGCCTTGTGGTTCTGTGTTGTAGCTGATAGAGAATGCTGTGTGGTTCTGTGTTGTAGCTGATAGAGAATGCTGTGTGGTTCTGTGTTGTAGCTGATAGAGAATGCTGTGTGGTTCTGTGTTGTAGCTGATAGAGAATGCTGTGTGGTTCTGTGTTGTAGCTGATAGAGAATGCTGTGTGGTTCTGTGTTGTAGCTGACAGAGAATGCTGTGTGGTTCTGTCTTGTTGTAGCTGACAGAGAATGCTGTGTGTTTCTGTCTTGTTGTAGCTGATGGAGAATGCTGTGTGGTTCTGTGTTGTAGCTGATGGAGAATGCTGTGTGGTTCTGTGTTGTAGCTGATGGAGAATGCTGTGTGGTTCTGTGTTGTAGCTGACAGAGAATGCTGTGTGGTTCTGTCTTGTTGTAGCTGACAGAGAATGCTGTGTGGTTCTGTCTTGTTGTAGCTGATAGAGAATGCTGTGTGGTTCTGTGTTGTAGCTGACAGAGAATGCTGTGTGGTTCTGTGTTGTAGCTGATAGAGAATGCTGTGTGTTTCTGTCTTGTTGTAGCTGACAGAGAATGCTGTGTGGTTCTGTCTTGTTGTAGCTGACAGAGAATGCTGTGTGGTTCTGTCTTGTTGTAGCTGATAGAGAATGCTGTGTGTTTCTGTGTTGTAGCTGATAGAGAATGCTGTGTGGTTATGTGTTGTAGCTGATAGAGAATGCTGTGTGTTTCTGTCTTGTTGTAGCTGACAGAGAATGCTGTGTGGTTCTGTCTTGTTGTAGCTGATGGAGAATGCTGTGTGTTTCTGTCTTGTTGTAGCTGATGGAGAATGCTGTGTGTTTCTGTGTTGTAGCTGATAGAGAATGCTGTGTGGTTCTGTGTTGTAGCTGATAGAGAATGCTGTGTGGTTCTGTGTTGTAGCTGATGGAGAATGCTGTGTGGTTCTGTGTTGTAGCTGACAGAGAATGCTGTGTGTTTCTGTGTTGTAGCTGATAGAGAATGCTGTGTGTTTCTGTGTTGTAGCTGACAGAGAATGCTGTGTGGTTCTGAGTTGTAGCTGATAGAGAATGCTGTGTGGTTCTGTGTTGTAGCTGATAGAGAATGCTGTGTGGTTCTGTGTTGTAGCTGATAGAGAATGCTATGTGGTTCTGTGTTGTAGCTGATATAGAATGCTGTGTGGTTCTGTGTTGTAGCTGACAGAGAATGCTGGGTGGTTCTGTGTTGTAGCTGATAGAGAATGCTGTGTGTTTCTGTCTTGTAGCTGAAGGAGCATACTGTGTGGTTCTGTGTTGTAGCTGATAGAGAATGCTGTGTGGTTCTGTGTTGTAGCTGATAGAGAATGCTGTGTGTTTCTGTGTTGTAGCTGACAGAGAATGCTGTGTGTTTCTGTGTTGTAGCTGATAGAGAATGCTGTGTGTTTCTGTGTTTTAGCTGACAGAGAATGCTGTGTGGTTCTGAGTTGTAGCTGATAGAGAATGCTGTGTGGTTCTGAGTTGTAGCTGATAGAGAATGCTGTGTGGTTCTGTGTTGTAGCTGATAGAGAATGCTGTGTGGTTCTGTGTTGTAGCTGATAGAGAATGCTATGTGGTTCTGTCTTGTTGTAGCTGATAGAGAATGCTGTGTGGTTCTGTGTTGTAGCTGACAGAGAATGCTGGGTGGTTCTGTGTTGTAGCTGATAGAGAATGCTGTGTGTTTCTGTCTTGTAGCTGAAGGAGCATACTGTGTGGTTCTGTGTTGTAGCTGATAGAGAATGCTGTGTGGTTCTGTGTTGTAGCTGATAGAGAATGCTGTGTGTTTCTGTGTTGTAGCTGACAGAGAATGCTGTGTGGTTCTGTCTTGTTCTAACTGATGGAGAATGCTGTGTGGTTCTGTATTGTAGCTGAAGGAGAATGCTGTGTGGTTCTGTGTTGTAGCTGATGGAGAATGCTGTGTGGTTCTGTCTTGTAGCTGAAGGAGAATGCTGTGTGGTTCTGTGTTGTAGCTGATAGAGAATGCTGTGTGGTTCTGTCTTGTAGCTGAAGGAGAATACTGTGTGGTTCTGTGTTGTAGCTGATAGAGAATGCTGTGTGGTTCTGTGTTGTAGCTGATAGAGAATGCTGTGTGTTTCTGTGTTGTAGCTGACAGAGAATGCTGTGTGGTTCTGTGTTGTAGCTGATAGAGAATGCTGTGTGGTTCTGTGTTGTAGCTGATAGAGAATGCTGTGTGGTTCTGTGTTGTAGCTGATAGAGAATGCTGTGTGGTTCTGTGTTGTAGCTGACAGAGAATGCTGGGTGGTTCTGTGTTGTAGCTGATAGAGAATGCTGTGTGTTTCTGTCTTGTAGCTGAAGGAGCATACTGTGTGGTTCTGTGTTGTAGCTGATAGAGAATGCTGTGTGGTTCTGTGTTGTAGCTGATAGAGAATGCTGTGTGTTTCTGTGTTGTAGCTGACAGAGAATGCTGTGTGGTTCTGTCTTGTTGTAGCTGACAGAGAATGCTGTGTGGTTCTGTCTTGTTGTAACTGATGGAGAATGCTGTGTGGTTCTGTATTGTAGCTGATAGAGAATGCTGTGTGGTTCTGTGTTGTAGCTGATAGAGAATGCTGGGTGGTTCTGTGTTGTAGCTGATAGAGAATGCTATGTGGTTCTGTCTTGTTGTAGCTGATAGAGAATGCTGTGTGGTTCTGTGTTGTAGCTGATAGAGAATGTTGTGTGGTTCTGTGTTGTATCTGATAGAGAATGCTGTGTGGTTATGTCTTGTTGTAACTGATGGAGAATGCTGTGTGGTTCTGTGTTGTAGCTGATAGAGAATGCTATGTGGTTCTGTCTTGTTGTAGCTGATAGAGAATGCTATGTGGTTCTGTCTTGTTGTAGCTGACAGAGAATGCTATGTGGTTCTGTGGTGTAGCTGATAGAGAATGTTGTGTGGTTATGTCTTGTTGTAACTGATGGAGAATGCTGTGTGGTTCTGTGTTGTAGCTGATAGAGAATGCTGTGTGGTTCTGTGTTGTAGCTGATGGAGAATGCCTTGTGGTTCTGTGTTGTAGCTGATAGAGAATGCTGTGTGGTTCTGTGTTGTAGCTGATAGAATGCTGTGTGTTTCTGTGTTGTAGCTGATAGAGAATGCTGTGTGGTTCTGTGTTGTAGCTGATGGAGAATGCCTTGTGGTTCTGTGTTGTCGCTGATAGAGAATGCTGTGTGGTTCTGTGTTGTAGCTGATGGAGAATGCTGTGTGTTTCTGTGTTGTAGCTGATAGAGAATGCCGTGTACACCTTTAAATTGCTCCTCCAGAGCTCACTGAAAGACAACACTTCCAAACTCACCTCAGCCATGGAGAAAGCAAAGCTCAGAGTCCTCAAGGTGAGATAACAGACAGAGCTTCATACCTCCTGCCTTCTGTCTGTAGCTCCATATCTCCTGCCTTCTGACTGTTGCTTCATACCTCCTGCCTTCTGACTGTAGCTCCATACCTCCTGCCTTCTGACTGTAGGTAGCTCCGTACCTCCTGCCTTCTGACTGTAGCTTCCTACCTCCTGCCTTCTGACTGTAGCTTCCTACCTCCTGCCTTCTGACTGTAGCTCCATACCTCCTGCCTTCTGACTGTAGCTCCATACCTCCTGCCTTCTGACTGTAGCTCCATACCTCCTGCCTTCTGACTGTAGCTTCATACCTCCTGCCTTCTGACTGTAGCTCCATACCTCCTGCCTTCTGACTGTAGATTCACACCTCCTGCCTTCTGTCTGTAGCTTCATACCTCCTGCCTTCTGTCTGTAGCTTCATACCTCCTGCCTTCTGACTGTAGCTCCATACCTCCTGCCTTCTGATTGTACGATGCAACACCCTACTACCTGCTGTAGTACTTTCAGTGAATTCATAGTTGACTAGGAGAAACTCAGCCTTGGTTATTCTGTCTCTGTGTGTGGTTGTCTTGTTGTGGTTGTCTTGTTGTGGTTGTCTTGTTGTGGTTGTCTTGTTGTGTGGTTGTCTTGTTGTGTGGTTGTCTTGTTGTGGTTGTCTTGTCTTGTGTGGTTGTCTTGTTGTGGTTGTCTTGTTGTCTTGTGTGGTTGTCTTGTTGTGTGGTTGTCTTGTTGTGGTTGTCTTGTTGTGGTTGTCTTGTTGTGTGTGTCAGGACCCGGTTATGAACCCGGGTCTCCGGAGTGAGAAACAGTCACTTAACCAACTGAGCCACGAATAGTTGGCAGAACCCAGAAGATGAGGCAGACACAGCAGTACTTGAGACAGTGTATTTAATGAAGTAAAAAGTGAAGTTCTTCAGGAAAACATGTAACTCCACAACCTCAAAAGGAATTCCACAAGAACAAAGGTAATCCTCCAAGACAAAAAGGTAAATCCACAAGGTGGAAGGTATAGCACAAAAGCCTAAAAAAATACTCAAAAACAAACAAACAAGAACAAAAAACAGAATTCCACAAGAGAGACCACCGGGATCAACAAGAGTTCACAGAGTACTAGGGCTGGGTGCTAACATACAAACACAGAGCAAAGGACTGAGGAAAACAAAGGGTTAAATACAATCAGGGGAAACGAGGCACAGGTGCAAATAATAATGGGGACAATGGGGGCATCTATTGACCAAAAACCGGAACAACCCTGGCCAAATCCTGACAGAATCCCCCCCCTAGGAACGGCTCCTGACGTTCCTACCAGCTCTCTCAGGGTGGAGGGCCCTGAACTGACGAATGAGGTCAGGGTCCAGTATGTCTTTGGCAGGAACCCAGGAGCGCTCCTCGGGACTGTAGCCTTCCCAGTCCACCAGATACTGCCAGGACCGCTGCACCCGGCGGGAATCCAGTATCCGATGGACGGTATAAGCCGGCTGGCCTCCAATGAAACGAGGCGGAGGTCTGTCTGCCGGGACAAGGGGAGAAAAAACAACAGGTTTTAATAAGGAAATGTGAAACGTGGGATTAATCTTAAGGGATCTGGGTAAGTGTAGGCGATAAGAAACTGGGTTAACTCTCCTGGCAACCTTAAAGGGACCGATGTATTTTTGGGACAGCTTGCGAGACTCCACCCGTAGTGGTAAGTCTCTTGTGGAGAGCCAGACTCTCTGGCCGGGGCGCAGGGTAGGCCCAGGACGGCGACGTCTGTTGGCTTGTTGTTGGTACCTCTGTGAGGAACGCATAAGATTAAGACGGGTCTTCCTCCACATAAGCCGACAGCGTCTGACGAACTTCAAGGCTGAAGGCACTCTGACTTCTGCCTCCTGGTCCGGGAACAATGGAGGGGCATAGCCAAACTGACACTCGTGCGGGGACATACCAGTGGAGGAGGAGCGCAAGGTGTTGTGCGCGTATTCGGCCCAAACAATGAAGAACGACCATGTGGACGGGTTGTTACGAGTCATACATCGGAGGGTGGTTTCCAGCTCTTGATTCATCCTCTCTGTTTGGCCGTTGGACTCCGGATGGTACCCTGATGATAGACTGGCAGAAGCCCCCATGAGTTGGCAGAAGGCCTTCCAAAACCTAGAGGCGAATTGGGGACCTCTGTCAGAAACCATATCTTGAGGAATGCCAAAGACTCGGAACACATGATTAATTACCAACTCAGCCGTTTCCTTGGCAGAAGGTAACTTAGTCAGAGGGACGAACCTGGCCGCCTTTGAAAACATGTCGATTATGACTAGGATAGTAGTATTGCCATGGGATGGAGGAAGGCCAGTAATAAAGTCCAACGAGATATGGGACCAGGGTCTGTGGGGAACAGGTAAAAGGTGAAGGAGTCCTTGCGGGCGGAGGTGAGAAGATTTGCCCTGGCAGCACACGGGGCAGGCATTGACGAAAGTGGCAACGTCTTCTCTTATGGTAGGCCACCAGAACTTACGCTGGATGAACTCCAAGGTGCGACCTACGCCCGGGTGACAGGTGAGGCGAGAGGAGTGCCCCCACAGAAGGACCTGAGTCCTCACTGCCTTGGGGACAAACGACCGATTGGCAGGACCTCCTTTCAGGTCCGGTTCAATAGCTTGAGCTCGTCTCACGGTATCCTCAACTTGCCACGAGATCGGAGCCACGATCTTAGCAGCAGGAAGGACAGGCATGTCCGTGTCATCTCGAATGGCAGGAGCGTAGACTCGGGACAGGGCATCCGGTTTGAGATTCTTCGACCCGGGCCGATAGGTGAGGATAAACTGGAATCGATTGAAGAAAAGAGACCATCTAGCTTGTCTAGAGTTCAACCGCTTCGCCTGCTGGATATACTCCAGATTTTTGTGGTCCGTAAGCACTTGAAACGGGTGAGAAGCCCCCTCGAGCCAGTGTCTCCATTCCTTCAATGCCATCTTAACCGCTAGGAGTTCACGATCCCCCACATCGTAGTTCCTCTCAGCCGGGGTAAGCCGGTGTGAGAAGAAAGCGCACGGATGAAGCTTCTTGTCTTCACCCCTCTGAGACAGGACAGCTCCAACACCAACCTCTGAGGCGTCTACCTCCACCACAAACGGTTCATCCGTAGTCGGTAGTATCAGGATGGGAGCAGAGAGGACGCGCTGCTTGAGTCCTTGGAAGGCCGTCTCAGCTTCTCTTCCCCACAAAAACCTTGCATTGCCACCCTTGGTTAAAGCTGAGAGAGGGGCTGCCACCAAGCTGAAGTTCTTGATGAACTTGCGGTAAAAGTTAGTGAAGCCCAGGAAACGCTGAACTTCCTTAACGGATTTGGGGGTGGGCCAATCCACTACCGCCCCTACCTTCCTGGGGTCCATTTGGACTTGACCGGGTTCCACTACAAATCCCAGGAATTGTTCTCGGGATGAATGGAATTCACATTTTTCCGGCTTAACGTACAGATGGCTGTCTAGCAGGCGTTTGAGTACTTGTCTGACATGCTTTGTTTGTTCTTGAAGAGAGCTCGAAAAGATGAGGATGTCATCCAAGTAAACAAACACAAATATGTTAAGCATATCCCTAAGCACATCGTTTATGAGCGCTTGGAACACCGCTGGGGCGTTGGTCAGACCGAAGGGCATCACCAAGTATTCATAGTGACCAGTAGGCGTGTTGAAAACGGTCTTCCACTCGTCACCAGGTCTGATCCGCACAAGATGGTATGCGTTCCGCAGGTCAAGCGTAGTGAAAACAACTGCTTCCTGGAGCAGCTCGAAGGCTGTGGCCATAAGGGGTAGCGGGTAACGGTTACGGACGGTTATGGCATTGAGTCCCCGGTAGTCGATGCAAGGACGTAATCCACCATTTTCTTGGTCACAAAGAAAAACCCTGCTCCCGCCGGGAGGTGGATGGACGCATGAGGCCTGCTTCCAGAGCGTCCTTGATGTAGGTATCCATAGCAGCTTGTTCGGGTGGAGATCCGACCCCTGGGGGGCAAGTGCCCGGAAACAGTTCGATGGGGCAATCATAAGGTCTATGGGGTGGTAGCATGGTGGCCCTCTGTTTGCTAAATACCAGTTTGAGGTCATGGTAACACTCGGGAACTCGGGTCAGGTCGATGGATTCTAAAGACTCGGGAGTAGAACTCTGGGAATTCGGGAAAATACAAGTAGCTTGGCACGTAGGACCCCACTGCTTGATAGTGCCCACAGACCAGTCGATGTGAGGGTTATGGCTGTGAAGCCAGGGGTATCCAAGGACGAGAGGGAACTCGGAACAGGAGATCAAATGAAAGTTCATCAATTCCTGGTGTTGTGAAACTGAAAGTCGCAAGGAGGTAGTGACATGAGTGACAAGTCCAGATCCCAAAGGGCTTCCATCCAGTGTAGTAACCCTCATGGGGTCACTTAGAGGTTCAGAGGGAACACCATTCTCCTTCGCCCAGACACCATCCATGAAGTTACCTGCGGCTCCAGAGTCTACCAAGGCTTGAAGGTGAAGCTTGTGGTTGTCCCAGGAAAGGATGACTGGAATGAGCAGACGGGAGTTGGACGGATGGGAGGAGGTTATGTTTCCCGTTACAGTTCCCCCGGTCTGTACGGGACAGAGCGTTTCCCTGGAGCCCGGGACACGTGGAACGGAAATGGCCCGGTTTGCCGCAATATAGACATATATATAGACAATATAGTCGCTCCCTCAGCTCCCTCAGCCTGGGAGATGCGTCCAATCTGCATGGGTTCCGGTGGAGCCAGCGAGGATAAAGATGGGGACTCGGAGCTGGGACTGATAGGGGCTAGAGGTCTACGGTTGAGTTCTCTCTCTCTCAGACGCTGGTCAATGCGTGAGGCCAACTTGATCAGGGACTCGAGATTGTCCGGTGGTTCCCGAGTGGCCAGTTCATCTTGGATAGTGTCGGAAAGGCCTTTCAGAAAGCGCCTCGTTGTTCCAGCCACTCGCTGCTGCCACCGTGCGGAACTGGATGGCATAGTCCGTCACACTGCGCCGACCTTGGTGGAGAGTCAGGAGCTGTTTGGCTGAGTCAGGACCACTGCTTGGGCCTTGAAACACTCGTTTGAATTCCTCAGCAAAGGCAGAGTAGCTGGCACAGCAGGAACTATGGGCATCCCACACAGCAGTAGCCCAGGCCAGGGATTTTTCCGACAGCAGGGTGATGATATAAGTGATCTTAGACCGGTCGGTGGGGAACGACGAGGGTTGCAGCTCGAAGGAGAGAGAACATTGGGTGAGAAACCCTTCACAAGCACTTGGATCACCTGAGAACCGTTGGGGAGGTGGAAGACGAGGTTCAGCCAGAGGGTTAACTGCCATGGGTACGTGAATCTGAGGTACTGGGACGGGAACTGTTGCCGGGGTAAGTCGATCAGATATCTGCTTTATGGAAGTCAGCATCTCCGACAGAAGATGAGAATGTCTAGCCATTAAGGCCTCTTGCTGAACCAGGGCGGCTTCGTGGCGTTGGACAGTCTCCTGGTGGTGGGACAGCATGGCAACAAGGTCCTGGGAACTGGCTGCCTCTGGGTTCATTTTTGGCTCTGTGTTTCTGTCAGGACCCGGCTACGAACCCAGGTCTCCGGAGTGAGAAACAGTCACTTAACCAACTGAGCCACGAATAGTTGGCAGAACCCAGAAGATGAGGCAGACACAGCAGTACTTGAGACGGTGTATTTAATGAAGTAAAAAGTGAAGTTCTTCAGGAAAACATGTAACTCCACAACCTCAAAAGGAATTCCACAAGAACAAAGGTAATCCTCCAAGACAAAGGTAAATCCACAAGGTGGAAGGTATAGCACAAAAAGCCTCAAAAAATACTAAAAAACAAACAAACAAGAACAAAAAACAGAATTCCACAAGAGAGACCACCGGGATCAACAAGAGTTCACAGAGTACTAGGGCTGGGTGCTAACATACAAACACAGAGCAAAGGACTGAGGAAAACAAAGGGTTTAAATACAATCAGGGGAAACGAGGCACAGGTGCAAATAATAATGGGGATCAAGGGAAAACAAAAGGTCAAAAGGCACAATGGGGGCATCTAGTGACCAAAAACCGGAACAACCCTGGCCAAATCCTGTGTGGTTGTCTTGTTGTGGTTGTCTTGTGTGGTTGTCTTGTTGTGTGGTTGTCTTGTTGTCTTGTTGTGGTTGTCTTGTTGTGTGGTTGTCTTGTTGTGATTAATTGGTTGACTGGTTGGTTGGTTGGTTAGATTTATGGATTGATTGGTTCATTGATTAGTTGATGGATTGATTGATTGTTTTATTGATTGATTGATGCATCTTTCCTTTAGCAATATGTCTATAACGGGGTGTAGAGTCTCGTAATATTCTTGTTCTGTGGTTGTTCCCTGCAGCAATATGTCTATAACGGGGTGTAGAGTCTCGTAATATTCTTGTTCTGTGGTTGTTCCCTGCAGTAATATGTCTATAACGGGGTGTAGAGTCTCGTAATATTCTTGTTCTGTGGTTGTTCCCTGCAGCAATATGTCTATAACAGGGTGTAGAGTCTCGTAATATTATTGTTCTGTGGTTGTTCCCTGCAGCAATATGACCATGACAGTAGCACGGTGAGGAAGAGGATCTTTCAGGAGGCTCTGGTTGACATCACGCTTCCTGCTATCAGGAGGAACCTGGCTCCGGCACACAAACCGGTATGTACGCTGGTAACCTTTTGTCTCTTTATATCAGTCATTATATGCTAGATATATCCCAGGGCTGATGGTCTCAGTCCATCCACATCTCACCCTATCAAATTAAAGTAACATTGGAGCAGGTACTGTTAGTTCATCAGAATATAAACCGTGAAACCAACACTTTACAGGACCTGCAGAAGTTGGACCAGTACATCTTTGCTGATTACACCAACTTCATCAATGTGGAAAACGTTTATGAAGATATTCTACTGAACATTCTGACCATTGAGGTGGACAAAGGTGAGTTTACCTGCTTCTTCTGTCTGTCATCCAGGGACCAGGATTCTCTTTATATATACAGCCATGTGTTTTTCCATCATTGTAAGCCTGCCACACACACACTATACGATGCATTTATTAAACATAAGAATGAGTGTGAGTTTTTATCACAACCCGGCTCGTGGAAAGCGACAAAGAGCTCTTATAGGACCAGGGCACAAATAATAATAATCAATCATTTTGCTCTTTATTTAACCATCTTACATATCAAACCTTAATTGTTCATCAAACATGGTGAATAACTCACCACAGGTTAATGAGAAGGGTGTGCTTGAAAGGATGCACATAACTCTACAATGTTGAGTTGTATTGGAGAGAGTCTCAGTCTTAAATCATTTTCCACACAGTTATGTGCCTGTATTTAGTTTTCATGCTAGTGAGGGCCGAGAATCCACTCTCACATCGGTACGTGGTTGCAAAGGGCATCTTAACAGGGTGATTTGCCAAGGCAAGAAACTCTGAGCGCAGCCCAATCCAGAAATCTGGCAGTGGCTTCTGATTAAATTCAATTTTCACAGAACTACTTGTAGCAATTTCGATGAGGCTCTCTTGTTCAGATGTCGGTAAGTGGACTGGAGGCAGGGCATGAAAGGGACAATGAATACAGTTGTTTGTGTCATCCGTTTCGGGAAAGTACCTGCGTAATTGTGCACCCAACTCACTCAGGTGCTTCGCGTTTGACATTGTCCGTTAGCTTGAGTTCAATGATGGAAAGACCTGTGTGTTGTCCTTGTTAATGCAGACAGAGAAGAGTTCCAACTTCTTAATCATAGCCTCAATTTTGCCCCACACATTGAATATAGTTGCGGAGAGTCCCTGTAATCCGAGATTCAGATCATTCAGGCGTGGAAAAACATCCTCGCCTGTCGTGTGAGAAACTCGTCATCATGCAAGCGGTCAGACAAGTGAAAATTATGGTCAGCAAAAACCTCGTCTCTTAATTTTAAAAAATGTGTCAATACTTTGCCCCTTGAAAACCAGCTCACTGGTTGTTGTAAAAGTGTTACATGGTCACTGCCCATAGCATAATCCATCAAATACACGAGAGTTCAGGGGCCTTGCTTTAACAAGTTAACCATTTTCACTGTCCAAAACATCTTTCAAGCTGTTCCCTTGGCAGCAAGAGCCTCTCGGTGGATGCTGTAGTGTACCCAAAAGCCTCTCGGTGGATGCTGTAGTGTACCCAAGAGCCTCTCGGTGGGTGCTGTAGTGTATCCAAGAGCCTCTCGGTGGATGCTGCAGTGTACCCAAGAGCCTCTCGGTGGATGCTGTAGTGTACCCAAGAGCCTCTCGGTGGATGCTGTAGTGTACCCAAGAGCCTCTCGGTGGATGCTGTAGTCTACCCAAGAGCCTCTTGGTGGATGCTGTAGTGTACCCAAGAGCCTCTCGGTGGATGCTGTAGTGTACCCAAGAGCCTCTCGGTGGATGCTGTAGTGTACCCAAGAGCCTCTCGGTGGATGCTGTAGTGTACCCAAGAGCCTCTCGGTGGATGCTGTAGTGTATCCAAGAGCCTCTCGGTGGATGCTGTAGTGTACCCAAGAGCCTCTCGGTGGATGCTGTAGTGTACCCAAGAGCCTCTCGGTGGATGCTGTAGTGTACCCAAGAGCCTCTCGGTGGATGCTGTAGTGTATCCAAGAGCCTCTCGGTGGATGCTGTAGTGTACCCAAGAGCCTCTCGGTGGATGCTGTAGTGTACCCAAGAGCCTCTCGGTGGATGCTGTAGTGTACCCAAGAGCCTCTCGGTGGATGCTGTAGTGTACCCAAGAGCCTCTCGGTGGATGCTGTAGTGTACCCAAGAGCCTCTCGGTGGATGCTGCAGTGTATCCAAGAGCCTCTCGGTGGATGCTGTAGTGTACCCAAGAGCCTCTCGGTGGATGCTGTAGTGTACCCAAGAGCCTCTCGGTGGATGCTGCAGTGTATCCAAGAGCCTCTCGGTGGATGCTGCAGTGTACCCAAGAGCCTCTCGGTGGATGCTGTAGTGTACCCAAGAGCCTCTCGGTGGATGCTGTAGTGTACCCAAGAGCCTCTCGGTGGATGCTGTAGTGTACCCAAGAGCCTCTCTGTGGATGCTGTAGTGTACCCAAGAGCCTCTCGGTGGATGCTGCAGTGTACCCAAGAGCCTCTCGGTGGATGCTGCAGTGTATCCAAGAGCCTCTCGGTGGATGCTGTAGTGTACCCAAGAGCCTCTCGGTGGATGCTGTAGTGTACCCAAGAGCCTCTCGGTGGATGCTGTAGTGTACCCAAGAGCCTCTCGTGGATGCTGTAGTGTACCCAAGAGCCTCTCGGTGGATGCTGTAGTGTACCCAAGAGCCTCTCTGTGGATGCTGTAGTGTACCCAAGAGCCTCTCGGTGGATGCTGTAGTGTACCCAAGAGCCTCTCGGTGGATGCTGTAGTGTACCCAAGAGCCTCTCGGTGGATGCTGTAGTGTACCCAAGAGCCTCTCGGTGGATGCTGTAGTGTACCCAAGAGCCTCTCGGTGGATGCTGCAGTGTACCCAAGAGCCTCTAGGTGGATGCTGCAGTCTACCCAAGAGCCTCTCGGTGGATGCTGCAGTGTATCCAAGTGGCGTCGGGAGCAACTGCTTGCACGCTCGTTACCACTCCACTATGTCTCCCTGCCATGGCTTTTACGCCATCAATACAGATACCAACACATCTTGACCACCAAAGTCTATTTGATGTCACAAAGCTGTCCGGTACCATTCCTCTCATGTTGTCCTGGTTTCCAGAAGAGGATGTCTTCCTTAATTGACCCCCCATAAACGTAACGAACATATACCAGGAACTGTGCCAGGCCCGCCACGTCTGTTGACTCATCCAGCTGTAACAGACATATACCAGGAGCTGTGCCAGGCCTGTTGACTCATCCAGCTGTAACAGACATATACCAGGAGCTGTGCCAGGCCTGTTGACTCATCCAGCTGTAACAGACATATACCAGGAGCTGTGCCAGGCCTGTTGACTCATCCAGCTGTAACAGACATATACCAGGAGCTGTGCCACGTCTGTTGACTCATCCAGCTGTAACGCATATAATTCACTGGCTTGTATGTGAAGCAGTAATTGTTTCAAAGCATCTCCTGCCATGTCCCTGATGCATCGTCAAACAGTGTTGTTTGATGAAGACATTGTCTGTATAGTTTTTTGAGCCTTTTCCCCCAGCATTGTCCCAGCCATATCCGCGGCAGCAGGAAGAATGAAGTCCTCCACAATAGTATGGGGCTTGCCTGTCCTTGCCACTCGGTAGCTCACCATATAAGATGTATCACTGCCTAATCTTAGTTATCTTAGTTTTCTTTATTATTTTGGTTAGGTCAAGGTGTCACGAGGGTGGTTTGTTTAGTTTTTGTATTGTTTAGTTTTTTTGTATGTCTAGGGTTTTTGTAAGTCTAGGGGTTTATATGTCTATGGTTGCCTAGATTGGTTCTAAATCAGAGGCAGCTGTTTATCGTTGTCTCTGATTGGGGACCATATTTAGGCAGCCATATTCCTTGGGTAGTTTGTGGGTTCTTATTCTATGTTTAGTTGCCTGTCTGCACTAGCCATATTAGCTTCACGTTTTGTTGTTTTGTATAGTTTGTTCAGTGTTCAGTGTTCGTTCTTTCATTAAAAAGAAGTATGTACGCATACCACGCTGAGCCTTGGTCTCCTCCATATGACGGCCGTGACAAGATGCTTCTAGACCTTTCTTATTAATGGATTATGTTGCTTTCATACGTCTTACTACTCGAAAGACGTCTTTATTCTCGCTTAAAGAACTCCCGTGGCTTATTTTTCAAACTGTCATGTTTCATTTCTAAATGTCTGCGCAAGAGTGAAGGTTTCCTGTGAGAGAGTAACGGTTAATGTGATTGGATGAGTAACGGTTAATGTGATTGGATGAGTAACGGTTAATGTGATTGGATGAGTAACGGTTAATGTGATTGGATGTTAACTATTTGACTAGGTTACCTGTATTTGACATTGCGTTGTTATTTCGCTGAACGGTAGATGGTTAGATGTTATTTTTGGCAGTGAAACAAGGCTACTCAGGCAAGAGGAAAAAAACCTCACCCAAATGTAGAGCCCCATTGGAAAATATAAATGTTATATTTTTTATGTGAATCACATTTTTATTTGGCGTACTCCGACAGCATTGTGCGTACCCCTGGGTGTACCCCAGTTGGGGACTACCTGTACCATTTATCAACCCAATCCATTCTACTAAAGTATAGGAGACAACTACTTATCAACCCAATCCATTCTACTAAAGTATAGGAGACAACTACTTATCAACCCAATCCATTCTACTAAAGTATAGGAGACAACTACTTATCAACCCAATCCATTCTACTAAAGTATAGGAGACAACTACTTATCAACCCAACCCATTCTACTAAAGTATAGGAGACAACTACTTATCAACCCTTTGTATATAAAAATGAACACATTTCACTGTTCCCTTTTGGTCTCCCATGTTCTAAAATAAGTTACTAAAAACCCATCCCTTGTATTTTCTACTGGCAGTAATAGAAGTGTATAACACCATTACCCTCCTGTATAACACCATTACCCTCTTGTATACCCTGCATGACACCATTACCCTCTTGTATGACCTGTATGGCACCATTATCCTCTTGTGTACCCTGTATGGCACCATTACCCTCTTGTATACCTTGTATAGCACCATTACCCCCTTGTATAACCTGTATAACAGCATTACCCTCTTGTATAACCTGTATGGCAACATTACCCTCTTGTATAACCTGTATAGCACCATTACCCTCCTGTATAACATCATTACCCTCTTGTATAACAGCATTACCCTCTTGTATACCCTGTATAGCACCATTACCCTCCTGTATAACACTGTTGCCTTCTTGTATAACCTGTATAGCACCATTACCCTCCTGTATAGCACCATTACCCTCCTGTATAACACCATTACCCTCTTGTATACCCTGTATAACACCATTATCCTCTTGTATAACACCATTCCCCTCTTGTATACCCTGTATATCAACATTACCCTCTTGTATACCCTGTATACCAACATTACCCTCTTGTATAACCTGTATAACACCATTACCCTCTTGTATAACATGTATAACACCATTACCCTCTTGTATACCCTGTGTAGCACCATTACCCTCTTGTATAACCTGTATAACACCATTACCCTCTTGTATAACATGTATAACACCATTACCCTCTTGTATAACATGTATAACACCATTACCCTCTTGTATACCATGTATAGCACCATTACCCTCCTGTATAACATCATTACCCTCTTGTATAACAGCATTACCCTCTTGTATACCCTGTATAACACCATTACCCTCTTGTATACCCTGTATACCACCATTACCCTCTTGTATACCCTGTATAACACCATTACCCTCTTGTATACCCTATATAACACCATTACCATCTTGTATACCCTATATAACACCATTACCCTCTTGTATACCCTGTATAGCACCATTACCCTCCTGTATAACATCATTACCCTCTTGTATAACAGCATTACCCTCTTGTATACCCTGTATAACACCATTACCCTCTTGTATACCCTGTATAACACCATTACACTCTTGTATAACCTGTATAACACCATTACCCTCTTGTATAACATGTATAACACCATTACCCTCTTGTATACCCTGTATAACACCATTACCCTCTTGTATAACACCATTACCCTCTTGTATACCCTGTATAACACCATTACCCTCTTGTATACCATGTATAACACCATTACCCTCTTGTATAACACCATTACCCTCTTGTATACCCTATATAACACCATTACCATCTTGTATACCCTATATAACACCATTACCCTCTTGTATACCCTGTATAGCACCATTACCCTCCTGTATAACATCATTACCCTCTTGTATAACACCATTACCCTCTTGTATACCCTGTATAACACCATTACCCTCTTGTATACCCTGTATACCACCATTACCCTCTTGTATACCCTGTATAACACCATTACCCTCTTGTATACCCTATATAACACCATTACCATCTTGTATACCCTATATAACACCATTACCCTCTTGTATACCCTGTATAGCACCATTACCCTCCTGTATAACATCATTACCCTCTTGTATAACAGCATTACCCTCTTGTATACCCTGTATAACACCATTACCCTCTTGTATACCCTGTATACCACCATTACCCTCTTGTATACCCTGTATAACACCATTACCCTCTTGTATAACACCATTACCCTCTTGTATAACACCATTACCCTCTTGTATAACACCATTACCCTCTTGTATACCCTCTTGTATAACACCATGACCCTCTTGTATAACACCATTACCCTCTTGTATAACACCATTACCCTCTTGTATACCCTATATAACTCCATTACCATCTTGTATACCCTATATAACACCATTACCCTCTTGTATACCCTGTATAGCACCATTACCCTCCTGTATAACATCATTACCCTCTTGTATAACAGCATTACCCTCTTGTATACCCTGTATAACACCATTACCCTCTTGTATACCCTGTATACCACCATTACCCTCTTGTATACCCTGTATAACACCATTACCCTCTTGTATAACACCATTACCCTCTTGTATAACACCATTACCCTCTTGTATACCCTCTTGTATAACACCATTACCATCTTGTATAACACCATTACCCTCTTGTATAACACCATTACCCTCTTGTATAACACCATTAACCTCTTGTATAACACCATTACCCTCTTGTATAACACCATTAACCTCTTGTATAACACCATTAACCTCTTGTATAACACCATTACCCTCTTGTATACCCTGTATGACATAATTGATTGTATGTACTGTATGCTTCTCCTGTATGAACTTAATCAATTCTTTCTCCTCCCTTTCGGTCTCTCATTTTCTCTAGTGGTGAAAGAAGCTGCCAGTTTGAGGAAGAACAACTTGATGGTGGACAGTACTGACCTGCAGAGTGCCAGCCAGAGCAGCCTGACAGACAGTCACACTCCTCCCCTCTCCGCCCCCGCCAGCCCTGCCAAGATGGCTGTCTCTGGGCTGAGCAGACAGGCCGAGCGGGCACCTTCTCCCCTGGTGCAGAACTTGTCTTCTAGCGCTGGGAGGCTGGAGGTGGAAGGCGGCCCAGTGGCTCCAGATATGGCTGCCCTCACTCCTCCTGTCATTGTCATAACTCCACAAAGTGAGGCTCCAGACCCAGACCCAGCCCCACTCACACTCCCAGCCCCAGCACATATACTTACCTATACTGCTGGTGTCTCTGTAGCAGAGCCTGATACCCCTTCACCTCTACATGATACCCCTTCACCTCTACCTGATACCCCTTCACCTCTACCTGAAATGTCCTCTGCTGAAAGTGATTACCCTGCTGGTGCTGCCTCAACCAAACCTGATGCCTCCTTAGTCAATCATGACGCCCCTTTGGCCACAATCACACCTTATGCCCCTTCCCCCAGCCTCCTATTCCTGTGGCTGAACCAGCTCCCCCAGACACCGGAAGTTACAGACACAGACAAAGCATCCCAACCACCAGGAACTGAAGACAAACCAGACACAGCCAAAGCATCCCAACCACCAGGAACTGAAGACAAACCAGACACAGACAAAGCATCCCAACCACCAGGAACTGAAGACAAACCAGACACAGACAAAGCCAGAAACAGCCCAGTGAGTGACAGTGTGTCGGTGTGTGTCGAGGCTCTGTCAGCAGTTAGTATGATTCTTCCTGAGGCCACGGTGCTCTCCACCGGTCAGAGACAGAGACAAGCCACAGACAGAGCAGTCTACCTGAAAACTCCTGCAGGGGTGAAGGAGGGGGCATCTGTACCTCTCACCGTGGACGAGAAGGAAGAGGAGGAAGAACATCTATGTAAGGAGGCAGAAGCACATCACATTGGTACAGCCCCATCCAACATGGGTACAGCCCCATCCAACATGGGTACAGCCCCATCCAACATGGGTACAGCCCCATCCAACATGGGTACAGCCCCATCCAACATGGGTACAGCCCCATCCAACATGGGTACAGCCCCATCCAACATGGGTACAGCCCCATCCAACATGGGTACAGCCCCATCCAACATTGGTACAGCCCCATCCAACATGGGTACAGCCCCATCCAACATGGGTACAGCCCCATCCAACATGGGTACAGCCCCATCCAACATGGGTACAGCCCCATCCAACATTGGTACAGCCCCATCCAACATGGGTACAGCCCCATCCAACATGGGTACAGCCCCATCCAACATGGGTACAGCCCCATCCAACATTGGTACAGCCCCATCCAACATGGGTACAGCCCCATCCAACATGGGTACAGCCCCATCCAACATTGGTACAGCCCCATCCAACATGGGTACAGCCCCATCCAACATGGGTACAGCCCCATCCAACATGGGTACAGCCCCATCACCTGAACCAGCCTCCCAGACTCAGAATGACCTTAACCCCACAGGATCAGAGATGCAGCCTGGAGGCAGTGAGGACAGAGCTGTAGTTACCTCCGTCACTAGAGTTACTGTCACGGAGAGCGAGGGTGCCCTGCTTGCATGCAATACCCTGGTCACATCACGAGGGGTGCTACTACTCCACTCACTGGGCCTGGGCAGGGTGTAGTGGAGGCAGGGGATAGAGGAGAGGCTCTGGGGGTGTAGTGGAGGCAGAGGACAGAGGAGAGGCTCTGGGGGTGTAGTGGAGGCTCTGGGGGTGTAGTGGAGGCAGAGGACAGAGGAGAGGCTCTGGGGGTGTAGTGGAGGCAGAGGACAGAGGAGAGGCTCTGGGGGTGTAGTGGAGGCTCTGGGGCTACAGTCTAACACAGTGGGGATGGAGGGAGAGGAGGAAGCGGTTCCACTGGGTAGTGTGCAGTCCATCCGTGACTTGGTGATGGAGGTAGTGGAGGTGGAAGAGCTGATACAGAGGTGTCCCCCAGAAAACAGCACTCCCTAGCTGGGGAAAGAACGACTAGGGGGGTGTAGTGGAGGCTCTGGGGGGTGTAGTGGAGGCTCTGGGGGGTGTAGTGGAGGCTCTGGGGGTTGTAGTGGAGGCTCTGGGGGGTGTAGTGGAGGCTCCGGGGGGTGTAGTGGAGGCTCTGGGGGGTGTAGTGGAGGCTCTGGGGGGTGTAGTGGAGGCTCTGGGGGGTGTAGTGGAGGCTCTGGGGGGTGTAGTGGAGGCTCTGGGGGTGTAGTGGAGGCTCTGGGGGGTGTAGTGGAGGCTCTGGGGGTGTAGTGGAGGCTCTGGGGGTGTAGTGGAGGCTCTGGGGGTGTAGTGGAGGCTCTGGGGGTGTAGTGGAGGCTCTGGGGGTGTAGTGGAGGCTCTGGGGGGTGTAGTGGAGGCTCTGGGGGTGTAGTGGAGGCTCTGGGGGTGTAGTGGAGGCTCTGGGGGTGTAGTGGAGGCTCTGGGGGTGTAGTGGAGGCTCTGGGGGGTGTAGTGGAGGCTCTGGGGGTAGTGGAGGCTCTGGGGGGTGTACCAACAGCAGAGCAATCAACGGTGTTCACTTTGAACCCAAAATTCAAAATCTATTAACTATTTATATGTCAAATAAATGACTGAAAATGTTTACTCTACAGACTGATAGAAGTTGAGGAGGTAATCATCGCTCTCCTCCCTCCTCAGAGGAGCACACAGACTGATAGAAGTTGAGGAGGTAATCATCTCTCTCCTCCCTCCTCAGAGGAGCACACAGACTGATAGAAGTTGAGGAGGTAATCATCGCTCTCCTCCCTCCTCAGAGGAGCACACAGACTGATAGAAGTTGAGGAGGTAATCATCTCTCTCCTCCCTCCTCAGAGGAGCACACAGACTGATAGAAGTTGAGGAGGTAATCATCGCTCTCCTCCCTCCTCAGAGGAGCACACAGACTGATAGAAGTTGAGGAGGTAATAATCTCTCTCCTCCTCCTCAGAGGAGCACACAGACTGATAGAAGTTGAGGAGGTAATCATCGCTCTCCTCCCTCCTCAGAGGAGCACACAGACTGATAGAAGTTGAGGAGGTAATCATCGCTCTCCTCCTCCTCAGAGGAGCACACAGACTGATAGAAGTTGAGGAGGTAATCATCTCTCTCCTCCCTCCTCAGAGGAGCACACAGACTGATAGAAGTTGAGGAGGTAATCATCGCTCTCCTCCCTCCTCAGAGGAGCACACAGACTGATAGAAGTTGAGGAGGTAATAATCTCTCTCCTCCCTCCTCAGAGGAGCACACAGACTGATAGAAGTTGAGGAGGTAATCATCGCTCTCCTCCCTCCTCAGAGGAGCACACAGACTGATAGAAGTTGAGGAGGTAATCATCGCTCTCCTCCCTCCTCAGAGGAGCACACAGACTGATAGAAGTTGCGGAGGTAATCATCGCTCTCCTCCCTCCTCAGAGGAGCACACAGACTGATAGAAGTTGAGGAGGTAATCATCGCTCTCCTCCCTCCTCAGAGGAGCACACAGACTGATAGAAGTTGAGGAGGTAATCATCTCTCTCCTCCCTCCTCAGAGGAGCACACAGACTGATAGAAGTTGAGGAGGTAATCATCTCTCTCCTCCCTCCTCAGAGGAGCACACAGACTGATAGAAGTTGAGGAGGTAATCATCGCTCTCCTCCCTCCTCAGAGGAGCACACAGACTGATAGAAGTTGAGGAGGTAATCATCGCTCTCCTCCCTCCTCAGAGGAGCACACAGACTGATAGAAGTTGAGGAGGTAATCATCTCTCTCCTCCCTCCTCAGAGGAGCACACAGACTGATAGAAGTTGAGGAGGTAATCATCGCTCTCCTCCTCCTCAGAGGAGCACACAGACTGATAGAAGTTGAGGAGGTAATCATCGCTCTCCTCCCTCCTCAGAGGAGCACACAGACTGATAGAAGTTGAGGAGGTAATCATCTCTCTCCTCCCTCCTCAGAGGAGCACACAGACTGATAGAAGTTGAGGAGGTAATCATCGCTCTCCTCCCTCCTCAGAGGAGCACACAGACTGATAGAAGTTGAGGAGGTAATAATCTCTCTCCTCCCTCCTCAGAGGAGCACACAGACTGATAGAAGTTGAGGAGGTAATCATCGCTCTCCTCCTCCTCAGAGGAGCACACAGACTGATAGAAGTTGAGGAGGTAATCATCGCTCTCCTCCCTCCTCAGAGGAGCACACAGACTGATAGAAGTTGAGGAGGTAATCATCTCTCTCCTCCCTCCTCAGAGGAGCACACAGACTGATAGAAGTTGAGGAGGTAATCATCGCTCTCCTCCCTCCTCAGAGGAGCACACAGACTGATAGAAGTTGAGGAGGTAATAATCTCTCTCCTCCCTCCTCAGAGGAGCACACAGACTGATAGAAGTTGAGGAGGTAATCATCGCTCTCCTCCCTCCTCAGAGGAGCACACAGACTGATAGAAGTTGAGGAGGTAATCATCGCTCTCCTCCCTCCTCAGAGGAGCACACAGACTGATAGAAGTTGCGGAGGTAATCATCGCTCTCCTCCCTCCTCAGAGGAGCACACAGACTGATAGAAGTTGAGGAGGTAATCATCGCTCTCCTCCCTCCTCAGAGGAGCACACAGACTGATAGAAGTTGAGGAGGTAATCATCTCTCTCCTCCCTCCTCAGAGGAGCACACAGACTGATAGAAGTTGAGGAGGTAATCATCTCTCTCCTCCCTCCTCAGAGGAGCACACAGACTGATAGAAGTTGAGGAGGTAATCATCGCTCTCCTCCCTCCTCAGAGGAGCACACAGACTGATAGAAGTTGAGGAGGTAATCATCGCTCTCCTCCCTCCTCAGAGGAGCACACAGACTGATAGAAGTTGAGGAGGTAATCATCTCTCTCCTCCCTCCTCAGAGGAGCACACAGACTGATAGAAGTTGAGGAGGTAATCATCGCTCTCCTCCCTCCTCAGAGGAGCACACAGACTGATAGAAGTTGAGGAGGTAATCATCGCTCTCCTCCCTCCTCAGAGGAGCACACAGACTGATAGAAGTTGAGGAGGTAATCATCTCTCTCCTCCCTCCTCAGAGGAGCACACAGACTGATAGAAGTTGAGGAGGTAATCATCGCTCTCCTCCCTCCTCAGAGGAGCACACAGACTGATAGAAGTTGAGGAGGTAATAATTTCTCTCCTCCCTCCTCAGAGGAGCACACAGACTGATAGAAGTTGAGGAGGTAATCATCGCTCTCCTCCCTCCTCAGAGGAGCACACAGACTGATAGAAGTTGAGGAGGTAATCATCGCTCTCCTCCCTCCTCAGAGGAGCACACAGACTGATAGAAGTTGAGGAGGTAATCATCTCTCTCCTCCCTCCTCAGAGGAGCACACAGACTGATAGAAGTTGAGGAGGTAATCATCGCTCTCCTCCCTCCTCAGAGGAGCACACAGACTGATAGAAGTTGAGGAGGTAATAATCTCTCTCCTCCCTCCTCAGAGGAGCACACAGACTGATAGAAGTTGAGGAGGTAATCATCGCTCTCCTCCCTCCTCAGAGGAGCACACAGACTGATAGAAGTTGAGGAGGTAATCATCGCTCTCCTCCCTCCTCAGAGGAGCACACAGACTGATAGAAGTTGCGGAGGTAATCATCGCTCTCCTCCCTCCTCAGAGGAGCACACAGACTGATAGAAGTTGAGGAGGTAATCATCGCTCTCCTCCCTCCTCAGAGGAGCACACAGACTGATAGAAGTTGAGGAGGTAATCATCTCTCTCCTCCCTCCTCAGAGGAGCACACAGACTGATAGAAGTTGAGGAGGTAATCATCTCTCTCCTCCCTCCTCAGAGGAGCACACAGACTGATAGAAGTTGAGGAGGTAATCATCGCTCTCCTCCCTCCTCAGAGGAGCACACAGACTGATAGAAGTTGAGGAGGTAATCATCGCTCTCCTCCCTCCTCAGAGGAGCACATCTCTCTCACAGACTGATAGAAGTTGAGGAGGTAATCATCTCTCTCCTCCCTCCTCAGAGGAGCACACAGACTGATAGAAGTTGAGGAGGTAATCATCGCTCTCCTCCCTCCTCAGAGGAGCACACAGACTGATAGAAGTTGAGGAGGTAATCATCTCTCTCCTCCCTCCTCAGAGGAGCACACAGACTGATAGAAGTTGAGGAGGTAATCATCTCTCTCCTCCCTCCTCAGAGGAGCACACAGACTGATAGAAGTTGAGGAGGTAATCATCTCTCTCCTCCCTCCTCAGAGGAGCACACAGACTGATAGAAGTTGAGGAGGTAATCATCTCTCTCCTCCCTCCTCAGAGGAGCACACAGACTGATAGAAGTTGAGGAGGTAATCATCGCTCTCCTCCCTCCTCAGAGGAGCACACAGACTGATAGAAGTTGAGGAGGTAATCATCGCTCTCCTCCCTCCTCAGAGGAGCACACAGACTGATAGAAGTTGAGGAGGTAATCATCGCTCTCCTCCCTCCTCAGGAGCACACAGACTGATAGAAGTTGAGGAGGTAATCATCGCTCTCCTCCCTCCTCAGAGGAGCACACAGACTGATAGAAGTTGAGGAGGTAATAATCTCTCTCCTCCCTCCTCAGAGGAGCACACAGACTGATAGAAGTTGAGGAGGTAATCATCTCTCTCCTCCCTCCTCAGAGGAGCACACAGACTGATAGAAGTTGAGGAGGTAATCATCGCTCTCCTCCCTCCTCAGAGGAGCACACAGACTGATAGAAGTTGAGGAGGTAATCATCTCTCTCCTCCCTCCTCAGAGGAGCACACAGACTGATAGAAGTTGAGGAGGTAATCATCTCTCTCCTCCCTCCTCAGAGGAGCACACAGACTGGAGAAGAAGGAAAACTGACCTAATGACATAAACTTTAACATCTGATAGCTATACTAACAAGGACTGCTATTGGTGCAGCAGACGATAATACAACTTTCACTTACATAATCAATTTAATAATAATACTAATACTAATAATAATAATGATAATACATAATAACTTTCACATAATCAATTTTATATTGAACAACTTTGCTTTTTGTTGTTGAAATAATTGTCATCTTTGTAATATTTTGGGGGGATTGAAATGAGCACCGTCCCTTCCATTTTGTTCTGTTGGTTTTACCGTGACAACAGATGTATTTACCGTGACAACAGATGTATTTACCGTGACAACAGATGTATTTACCGTGACAACAGATGTATTTACCGTGACAACAGATGTATTTACCATGACAACAGAAGTACTGCATTTCTAAGCCATTTTACTTTGTTCTGTAGGACCTTTTGGAACAAAGCTATTTAGATCTGAATATATTTAACAGTTAAAAGAATGATAAGGGGAGGTGCTTAAATGAATAAAAACATAACAAACACTTAACACACGTTTCTTGTTTTGTGTTCATACTGTATCTTTTCTGTAAGTATATCAAATATAATACCTTTAGAATTTGCGAGATCTTTTAAAAGATACTGTAGGGGAGACTGGGGTAAGTTCAGCCATTTGTTTTACATTCAGCATCATTCTGTCAAGGGAAATATATTATTATTTCTAACAAAGGTATCTACATATATTTCAGGATGTTGTGTATCTCTGGAAACATTACAGTTTTGAAATCATAGCTTTTCCACAAAGCTGTCTCTTGGCACAACCCGGGTATGGGGTGGTTGAGCTGCGGGACAGGGTAAATTAAGCTGTCTACACATTTCTGTACTCAATGAAATATTACTACCTTTTTAAAACCATGTCTATCTTTATTTCCCACAATTCAACACAATCACTTTTTCTCTTCTAATATTGTAAGCATCTTTTAAAAAACTTAAAAAACAACACTTTTAACGTAATCCAGGCCCTGTTACCTCATATCTCAGAGATAATGCCTTGCATGACACTGGGGAAGAAAACACTTACATTGGCTCAACTTCCCCCATGGCCATTGGCTCAACTTCCCCCATGGCCATTGGCTCAACTTCCCCCATGGCCATTGGCTCAACTTCCCCCATGGCCATTGGCTCAACTTCCCCCATGGCCATTGGCTCAACTTCCCCCATGGCCATTGGCTCAACTTCCCCCATGGCCATTGGCTCAACTTCCCCCATGACCATTGGCTCAACTTCCCCCATGGCCATTGGCTCAACTTCCCCCATGACCATTGGCTCAACTTCCCCCATGGCCATTGGCTCAACTTCCCCCATGGCCATTGGCTCAACTTCCCCCATGGCCATTGGCTCAACTTCCCCCATGGACATTGGCTCAACTTCCCCCATGGCCATTGGCTCAACTTCCCCCATGGACATTGGCTCAACTTCCCCCATGGACATTGGCTCAACTTCCCCCATGGCCATTGGCTCAACTTCCCCCATGGCCATTGGCTCAACTTCCCCCATGGCCATTGGCTCAACTTCCCCCATGGCAATTGGCTCAACTTCCCCATGACCATTGGCTCAACTTCCCCCATGGCCATTGGCTCAACTTCCCCCATGGCCATTGGCTCAACTTCCCCCATGGCCATTGGCTCAACTTCCCCCATGGCCATTGGCTCAACTTCCCCCATGGCCATTGGCTCAACTTCCCCCATGGCCATTGGCTCAACTTCCCCCATGGCCATTGGCTCAACTTCCCCCATGGCCATTGGCTCAACTTCCCCCATGGCCATTGGCTCAACTTCCCCCATGGCCATTGGCTCAACTTCCCCCATGGCCATTGGCTCAACTTCCCCCATGGCCATTGGCTCAACTTCCCCCATGGCCATTGGCTCAACTTCCCCATGGCCATTGGCTCAACTTCCCCCATGGCCATTGGCTCAACTTCCCCATGGACATTGGCTCAACTTCCCCATGGCCATTGGCTCAACTTCCCCCATGGACATTGGCTCAACTTCCCCATGGACATTGGCTCAACTTCCCCCATGGCCATTGGCTCAACTTCCCCCATGGCCATTGGCTCAACTTCCCCCATGGCAATTGGCTCAACTTCCCCCATGGCAATTGGCTCAACTTCCCCATGACCATTGGCTCAACTTCCCCCATGGCCATTGGCTCAACTTCCCCCATGGCCATTGGCTCAACTTCCCCCATGGCCATTGGCTCAACTTCCCCCATGGCCATTGGCTCAACTTCCCCCATGGCCATTGGCTCAACTTCCCCCATGGCCATTGGCTCAACTTCCCCCATGGCCATTGGCTCAACTTCCCCCATGGCCATTGGCTCAACTTCCCCCATGGCCATTGGCTAGCTAGCGAATATGCTAACATTAACTACTGTACCTAGCTAAACATTTGGCTATGGCCTGGCAGTATGGGATTATAGAGAATGAATCAAATTGTTTCTAGTCATCTTGCTATGTAGTTATCTAGCAGTGGCCATCTGGCTAGTTTCAACAAAAGCTTTCTACAAAATAGCAACAGAGCAGTCATCCAGCTCGCTAGCAAACATTGGAATCTAGACAATAAACTACACTGAAAAAAAATATAAATGAAACATGCAACAATTCCAAAGATTTACAGTTCATAAGGAAATCAGTCAATTTAGATGGATTCATTAGACACTAAATCTATGGATGTCACATGACTGGGAATACAGACATGCATCTCTTAGTCACAGATACCTTAACAAAAAGGTAGGGACGTGGATCAGAAAACCAGTCAGTATCTGGTGTGACCATTTGTCTCATGCAGCGCGACATCTCCTTCACATGGAGTTGATCAGTCTGCTGATTGTGGCCTGTGGAATGTTGTCCCACTCCTCTTCAATGACTGTGCGAGTTACTGGATATTGGTGGGAACTGGAACACGCTGTCGTACACATCGATCCAGAGCATCCCAAACATGCTCAATGGGTGACATGTCTGGTGAGTATGCAGGCCATGGAAGAACTGGGACATTTTCAGCTTCCAGGAATTGTGTCCAGATCCTTGTGACATGGGGCTGTGCATTATCATGCTGAAACATGAGGTGATGGCGGTGGATGAATGGCACGACAATGGGCCTCAGGATCTCGTTACAGTTACATCTCTGTGCATTCAAATTGCCATTGATGAAATGCAACCGTGTTCTCAGTTCGTAGCTTATGCCTGCCCATACTATAACCCCACCGCCACCATGGAGCACTCTGTTCACAACGTTGACATGAGCAAACTGCTCACACTCACAACACCACACACGCTGTCTGCCTGCCATCTACCCGGTACAGTTGAAACAGGGATTCGTCTGTGAAGAGCACACTTCTCCAACGTGCCAGTGGCCATCGAAGATGGTCGGGTACGACGCCAAACTGCAGTCAGTTCAAGACCCTGGTGAGGACGACGAGCACGCAGATGAGTTTTCCTGAGATGGTTTCTGACAGTTTGTGCAGAAATTCTTCGGTTTCTACTCAAACCTACTCCTCAGTTTCATCAGCTGTCTGGGTGGCTGGTCTCAGACGATCCCGCAAGTGAAGAAGCAGGAAGTGGAGGTCCTGGGCTGGCGTGAGGTTACATTGTGAGGCCAGTTGGACGTACTGCCAAATTCTCTAAAACGACGCTGGAGGCGGCTTATGGAAGAAAAATGAACATTCAATTCTCTGGCAACAACTCTGGTGGACATTCCTGCAGTCAGCATGCCAACTCCCTCAAAACTTGAGACATCTGTACACATTTTAGAATGGCCTTTTACGCTGTTTAATCAGCGTCTTGATATGCCACACCTGTCAGGTGGATGGATTATCTTGGCAAAATGAGAAATGCTCACTGACAGGGACGTAAATAAAGTTCTGCACACAATTTGAGCTTTTTGTGCGTATGGAACATTTCTGGAATCTTTTATTTCAGTTCATGAAACATGTGATCAGCACCTTATATGCAGTAGTACTGGGGGACGGTCTGAAGTTATACCTTATATGCAGTAGTACTGGGGGACGGTCTGAAGTTATACCTTATATGCAGTAGTACTGGGGGACGGTCTGAAGTTATACCTTATATGCAGTAGTACTGGGGGACGGTCTGAAGTTATACCTTATATGCAGTAGTACTGGGGGGCGGTCTAAAGTTATACCTTATATGCAGTAGTACGGGGGACGGTCTGAAGTTATACCTTATATGCAGTAGTACTGGGGGCGGTCTGAAGTTATACCTTATATGCAGTAGTACTGGGGGACGGTCTGAAGTTATACCTTATATGCAGTAGTACTGGGGGACGGTCTGAAGTTATACCTTATATGCAGTAGTACTGGGGGCGGTCTGAAGTTATACCTTATATGCAGTAGTACTGGGGGACGGTCTGAAGTTATACCTTATATGCAGTAGTACTGGGGGACGGTCTGAAGTTATACCTTATATGCAGTAGTACTGGGGGCGGTCTAAAGTTATACCTTATATGCAGTAGTACGGGGACGGTCTGAAGTTATACCTTATATGCAGTAGTACTGGGGGCGGTCTAAAGTTATACCTTATATGCAGTAGTACTGGGGGACGGTCTAAAGTTATACCTTATATGCAGTAGTACTGGGGGACGGTCTGAAGTTATACCTTATATGCAGTAGTACTGGGGGACGGTCTAAAGTTATACCTTATATGCAGTAGTACTGGGGGACGGTCTGAAGTTATACCTTATATGCAGTAGTACTGGGGGACGGTGTAAAGTTATACCTTATATGCAGTAGTACTGGGGGACGGTCTAAAGTTATACCTTATATGCAGTAGTACTGGGGGACGGTCTGAAGTTATACCTTATATGCAGTAGTACTGGGGGACGGTCTAAAGTTATACCTTATATGCAGTAGTACTGGGGGACGGTGTAAAGTTATACCTTATATGCAGTAGTACTGGGGGACGGTCTAAAGTTATACCTTATACGCAGTAGTACTGGGGGACGGTCTAAAGTTATACCTTATATGCAGTAGTACTGGGGGACGGTCTAAAGTTATACCTTATACGCAGTAGTACTGGGGGACGGTCTGAAGTTATACCTTATATGCAGTAGTACTGGGGGACGGTCTGAAGTTATACCTTATATGCAGTAGTACTGGGGGACGGTCTGAAGTTATACCTTATATGCAGTAGTACTGGGGGACGGTCTGAAGTTATACCTTATATGCAGTAGTACTGGGGGACGGTCTGAAGTTATACCTTATATGCAGTAGTACTGGGGGACGGTCTGAAGTTATACCTTATATGCAGTAGTACTGGGGGACGGTCTAAAGTTATACCTTATATGCAGTAGTACTGGGGGACGGTGTAAAGTTATACCTTATATGCAGTAGTACTGGGGGACGGTCTGAAGTTATACCTTATATGCAGTAGTACTGGGGGACGGTCTAAAGTTATACCTTATATGCAGTAGTACGGGGGGCGGTCTAAAGTTATACCTTATATGCAGTAGTACTGGGGGACGGTCTAAAGTTATACCTTATATGCAGTAGTACTGGGGGACGGTCTGAAGTTATACCTTATATGCAGTAGTACTGGGGGACGGTCTAAAGTTATACCTTATATGCAGTAGTACGGGGGGACGGTCTAAAGTTATACCTTATATGCAGTAGTACTGGGGTACGGTCTAAAGTTATACCTTATATGCAGTAGTACGGTGGGACGGTCTAAAGTTATATTGTTACACTAATAAAGTACAGTAGTGGTGTAAAATCACTGAGGAAGCCAAGCCAGTAAAAAAATCCATAACACAACCTAGGTTGTGATAATTACGCTGTTTGCTCTATAACCCATTAAATGCCACAGTGATATATAATAAGGCCGCGGCAGGATAAGTTCATACACATTTCATCACAAAACCAGAGAGGTGACTCCGAGATGCTGACCTTCTAGGCAGAGATCCTCTGTCCAGTCTCACCGTCAACAGTGAAGAGGCGACTCTGGGATGCTGGCCTTCTAGGCAGAGTTCCTCTGTCCAGTCTCACCGTCAACAGTGAAGAGGCGACTCCGGGATGCTGGCCTTCTAGGCAGAGTTCCTCTGTCCAGTCTCACCGTCAACAGTGAAGAGGTGACTCCGGGATGCTGTCCTTCTAGGCAGAGTTCCTCTGTCCAGTCTCACCGTCAACAGTGAAGAGGCGACTCCGGGATGCTGTCCTTCTAGGCAGAGTTCCTCTGTCCAGTCTCAACGTCAACAGTGAAGAGGTGACTCCGGGATGCTGGCCTTCTAGGCAGGGTTCCTCTGTCCAGTCTCACCGTCAACAGTGAAGAGGTGACTCCGAGATGCTGACCTTCTAGGCAGAGTTCCTCTGTCCAGTCTCAACGTCAACAGTGAAGAGGTGACTCCGGGATGCTGGCCTTCTAGGCAGAGTTCCTCTGTCCAGTCTCACCGTCAACAGTGAAGAGGTGACTCCGGGATGCTGTCCTTCTAGGCAGAGTTCCTCTGTCCAGTCTCAACGTCAACAGTGAAGAGGTGACTCCGGGATGCTGTCCTTCTAGGCAGAGTTCCTCTGTCCAGTCTCAACGTCAACAGTGAAGAGGTGACTCCGGGATGCTGTCCTTCTAGGCAGAGTTCCTCTGTCCAGTCTCAACGTCAACAGTGAAGAGGTGACTCCGGGATGCTGTCCTTCTAGGCACAGTTCCTCTGTCCAGTCTCAACGTCAACAGTGAAGAGGTGACTCCGAGATGCTGTCCTTCTAGGCAGAGTTCCTCTGTCCAGTCTCACCGTCAACAGTGAAGAGGCGACTCCGGGATGCTGTCCTTCTAGGCACAGTTCCTCTGTCCAGTGTCTGTGTTCTTTTGACCATCTAAATATTTTATTTTTATTGGCCAGTCTGAGATATGTATTTTTCTTCGCAACTCTGCCTAGAAGGCCAGCGTCCTGGAGTTGCCTCTTTGCTGTTGACGTTGAGACTGGTGTTTTGTGGGTACTATTTAATGAAGCTGCCAGTTGAGGACTTGTGAGGCGTCTGTTTCTCAATCTAGACACTCTAATGTACTTGTCCTCTTGCTCAGTTGTGCACCGGGACCTCCCACTCCTATTTCTATTCTGGTTAGAGCCCGTTTGCGCTGTTCTGTGAAGGGAGTAGTACACAGCGTTGTACGAGATCTTCAGTTTCTTGGAAATTTCTCGCATGGAATAGCCTTCATTTCTGAGAACAAGAATAGACTGACGAGTTTCAGAAGAAAGTTATTAGTTTCTGGCCTGTAATCGAACCCACAAATGCTGATGCTCCGGATACTCAACTAGTCTAAAGAAGGACCGTTTTATTGCTTTTTTAAATCAGAACAACAGTTTTCAGCTGTGCTATCATAATTGCAAAAGGGTTTTCTAATGATCGATTTGCCTTTTTAAAATAACAAACTTGGATTAGCAAACACAACGTGCCATTGGAACACAGGAGTGATGGTTCCTGATAATGGGCCTCTGTACTTGGATTAGCAAACACAACGTGCCATTGGAACACAGGAGTGATGGTTGCTGATAATGGGCCGAATCAGGCGTTTCCAGCTACAATAGTCATTTACAACTGTATTTCTGATTAATTTGATGTTATTTTAAATGGACATAATAACAAGGAATTTCTAAGTGACCCTAAACTGTTGAATGGTATGGGGACACCAGTTAGTCGAGGTAATTTAGGTAATATGTACACACATATTACCTAAATTACTTCGACTAACCAGTGCCCCCCGTACATTGACTCTGTACCCCCTGTATATTGTCTCCCTATTGTTATTTTACTGCAGCTCTTTAACTACTTGTTACTTTTATTTCTTATTCATATTTTTTGTAACGGCTCTGTTGGTTAGGGACTTCAAGCATTTCACTCTGAGGTCTACACCTGTTGTATTCGGCGCATGTGACTAATACAATACCATTTGATTTGACACTCTGTTCAGAGGCAGGCTGATAATCCCACCTGAGCTTTCCAGTTTTTCCATGTGGTTTCTTCCTTCAGTTTCCTAGGACAAGGGTGGCTCAACTCTCCCCAGCATTAACATTCATTTCAGTGTTTTCAATTGTTTGTGCTACTGATGTTTGTTCACAATAAAAGGGAATTGTCCTGATCAATTATGCATGGCCATAATATTATTTTCATATTAAAATTAAATACTTTATAGTTCATATTTTTTTAATTAAGAAAAATCAGAAATCAATTTGAACAGTGATTTTAATTGCACTAATGTTCACAGTCCACACCAATAAATCCCTCATATGGTTTTATAGGGTCCTTCACAGCAGTAGAGAATGCTAAAGCAGTGGTTTACAGTCGTCCCTATGAGCTTCAGGCACTGTTCTCACATCAAATACACTGCTGTGCTGTTCTCCCCTCAGTAACACAATAAAGTAACACATACTTTAAATACAAGTAAGAAAATAATAAAATAATATTATAAAACAAACAGTAAACAAAAGCTCTAATATAAAATCATATTTAATATAAACTGAGAAAATAAGAAACCTCTAACAGAAAGTACTGTACATATCAACATATCAAACAAAGCACTATTGTCAACCAGCAACAGAAGTAATTAATGGTGAAGTGTGCCACAGAATAGGAAGTGGCTATAAAAAGTGTATCCTGCCGCCTACTGCAGCTTCCTACTGCTGCTGCCTACTGCAGCTTCCTACTGCTGCTGCCTACTGCTGCTGCCTACTGCAGCTTCCTACTGCTGCTTCCTACTGCAGCTTCCTACTGCTGCTGCCTACTGCCGCCTACTGCTGCTGCCTGCCGCCGCCTACTGCCGCCGCCTACTGCTGCCGCCTACTGCCGCTGCCTACTGCCGCTGCCTACTGCCGCCGCCTACTGCCGCCTACTGCTGCTGCCGCTGCTGCCTACTGCTGCCGCCTACTGCTGCTGCCTACTGCTGCCGCCTACTGCTGCCGCCTACTGCTGCTGCCTACTGCTGCTGCCTACTGCTGCTGCCTACTGCAGCTGCCTACTGCTGCTGCCTACTGCAGCTGCCTACTGCTGCCGCCTACTGCTGCTGCCTACTGCAGCTGCCTACTGCTGCCGCCTACTGCTGCTGCCGCCTACTGCAGCTTCCTACTGCTGCCGCCTACTGCCGCCTACTGCTGCCGCCTACTGCTGCTGCCTACTGCAGCTGCCTACTGCTGCCGCCTACTGCTGCTGCCGCCTACTGCAGCTTCCTACTGCTGCCGCCTACTGCTGCCGCCTACTGCAGCTTCCTACTGCTGCCGCCTACTGCTGCTGCCGCCTACTGCAGCTTCCTACTGCTGCCGCCTACTGCTGCCGCCTACTGCTGCTGCCTACTGCTGCTGCCTACTGCCGCTGCCTACTGCTGCCGCCTACTGCTGCTGCCTACTGCTGCCGCCTACTGCTGCTGCCTACTGCTGCCGCCTACTGCAGCTGCCTACTGCTGCCGCCTACTGCTGCCGCCTGCTGCTGCCGCCTGCTGCAGCTTCCTACTGCTGCCGCCTACTGCTGCCGCCTACTGCCGCTTCCTACTGCTGCCGCCTACTGCAGCTTCCTACTGCTGCTGCCTACTGCTGCTTCCTACTGCTGCTGCCTACTGCAGCTTCCTACTGCTGCTGCCTACTGCTGCCGCCTACTGCAGCTTCCTACTGCTGCTGCCTACTGCAGCTTCCTACTGCTGCTGCCTACTGCCGCTGCCTACTGCAGCTTCCTACTGCCGCCTACTGCTGCTGCCTACTGCTGCTGCCTACTGCAGCTTCCTACTGCTGCTGCCTACTGCAGCTTCCTACTGCTGCTGCCTACTGCAGCTGCCTACTGCTGCTGCCTACTGCCGCTTCCTACTGCTGCTGCCTACTGCTGCTGCCTACTGCTGCTGCCTACTGCCGCTGCCTACTGCTGCTGCCTACTGCAGCTTCCTACTGCTGCTGCCTACTGCTGCTGCCTACTGCCGCTTCCTACTGCTGCTGCCTACTGCTGCTGCCTACTGCTGCTGCCTACTGCAGCTTCCTACTGCTGCTGCCTACTGCTGCTGCCTACTGCCGCCTACTGCTGCTGCCTACTGCTGCTGCCTACTGCAGCTTCCTACTGCTGCTGCCTACTGCTGCCGCCTACTGCTGCTGCCTACTGCCGCTGCCTACTGCTGCTGCCTACTGCTGCTGCCTACTGCTGCCGCCTACTGCTGCTGCCTACTGCTGCCGCCTACTGCTGCTGCCTACTGCTGCCGCCTACTGCAGCTGCCTACTGCTGCCGCCGCTTTACTGTGCGTTGAAGCCTTTCTGTTTATTCAAACCAAAATGTAGCCTGCTGATGTTATACCATCATAGCAAGAGCCCACCACTGCACACAACTGTCTACCAGCATCAATATAGTAATGCAATACCACCTGGTTAACACTGTCTCGGTCTCATAGCCATATATTTAGTCTGTTGGGACAACTTTTAGAATGTAGAATATTGTTCGAATTCTAGACAGTCAGTTACACAGCATTATTTAGAGGCCTCAAACGCAACTCTGGACCCCGAAGCCCGTTCCACTGCGTTTTTAATCAGGGACTGATTTAGATCTGGGACACCAGGTGGGTGATTCCCCTCTAATCAAGGACTGATTTAGACCTGGGACACCAGGTTGGTGATTCCTCTCTAATCAGGGACTGGTTTAGACCTGGGACACCAGGTGGGTGATTCCCCTCTAATCAGGGACTGGTTTAGACCTGGGACACCAGGTGGGTGATTCCCCTCTAATCAGGGACTGGTTTAGACCTGGGACACCAGGTGGGCGCAATTAATTATCAGGTAGAACAGAAAACCAGCAGGCGCCAGACTTCGTATGGTAAGATTTGAATACCCCTGGTTTAGAGCATTGTCGAGAGAGAGTAGACTCCAACGACTCTGATACCAGGAATCGACTCGAAAAATCATGGACTCGGTCACCACTAGCGCTATTGAGAAGGAGAGGAGGAGCTCTGTTAATCCTTCATGCCTGAAAGTCAGTTAACCATTCATTGTAGCCATTGACACTCTGTACAGTTGCTTTATAATGATTATTTTGTTCTGTAAATGAACTTGTTAATTCCTAGTATTAATAAAGTCTGATTTAATCAACAAATAGTCGCTTTAAAAAAGGTTAAGGGTACAAGGCCGTACATATCTGGCTGTGTTGGCAAAATCACTACATATCCCATCAAGCCAAGCGGGAGGGGCTGCCCGTTGTCATGGTTCCAAGACCAGTCAGAAACGTTCAGAGCCAAGCGGGGAGGGGCTGCCTGTTGTCATGGTTCCAAGACCAGTCAGAAACGTTCAGAGCCAAGCGGGGAGGGGCTGCCCGTTGTCATGGTTCCAAGACCAGTCAGGAACGTTCAGAGCCCAGCGGGGAGGGGCTGCCCGTTGTCATGGTTCCAAGACCAGTCAGAAACGTTCAGAGCCAGCGGGGAGGGGCTGCCTGTTGTCATGGTTCCAAGACCAGTCAGAAACGTTCAGAGCCAAGCGGGGAGGGGCTGCCCGTTGTCATGGTTCCAAGACCAGTCAGAAACGTTCAGAGCCCAGCGGGGAGGGGCTGCCTGTTGTCATGGTTCCAAGACCAGTCAGAAACGTTCAGAGCCAAGCGGGGAGGGGCTGCCTGTTGTCATGGTTCCAAGACCAGTCAGAAACGTTCAGAGCCAAGCGGGGAGGGGCTGCCTGTTGTCATGGTTCCAAGACCAGTCAGAAACGTTCAGAGCCAAGCGGGGAGGGGCTGCCTGTTGTCATGGTTCCAAGACCAGTCAGAAACGTTCAGAGCCAAGCGGGGAGGGGCTGCCCGTTGTCATGGTTCCAAGACCAGTCAGAAACGTTCAGAGCCAAGCGGGGAGGGGCTGCCCGTTGTCATGGTTCCAAGACCAGTCAGAAACGTTCAGAGCCAAGCGGGAGGGGCTGCCCGTTGTCATGGTTCCAAGACCAGTCAGAAACGTTCAGAGCCAAGCGGGGAGGGGCTGCCCGTTGTCATGGTTCCAAGACCAGTCAGAAACGTTCAGAGCCAAGCGGGGAGGGGCTGCCCGTTGTCATGGTTCCAAGACCAGTCAGAAACGTTCAGAGCCAAGCGGGGAGGGGCTGCCCGTTGTCATGGTTCCAAGACCAGTCAGAAACGTTCAGAGCCAAGCGGGGAGGGGCTGCCTGTTGTCATGGTTCCAAGACCAGTCAGAAACGTTCAGAGCCAAGCGGGAGGGGCTGCCTGTTGTCATGGTTCCAAGACCAGTCAGAAACGTTCAGAGCCAAGCGGGGAGGGGCTGCCCGTTGTCATGGTTCCAAGACCAGTCAGAAACGTTCAGAGCCAAGCGGGAGGGGCTGCCCGTTGTCATGGTTCCAAGACCAGTCAGAAACGTTCAGAGCCAAGCGGGGAGGGGCTGCCCGTTGTCATGGTTCCAAGACCAGTCAGGAACGTTCAGCTGACCCTACGCCAGTGGGTGTCATAAGGTGAATGCACCAATTTGTAAGTCGCTCTGGATAAGAGCGTCTGCTAAATGACTTAAATGTAAATGTTAAATGTGGATCTCTAAACTGAACTTGGATCCGGGTTAAGTAGCAATGATATCCTTCGCCACAGTAATCTTACCACACAACAGATAGCTCGAACCAATCATGACTATTCAACAAAACAAAGAATTGAAGCTCCTTTTCCAGGCAATTTCTTAGTTACACGATGGAATAACGAGCAAAGGAGTTTTGAAGTTGAGGGTGCAGTATATATGATGTTTGGCAATAAGGACTAAAACTAGCCAAGTTCGGCTAGCCAGCTAGTTTAGCCCAGTAAGGAGAGGGACTTAGCTAGATAGTGTAGTCAATATCAGCCCAGTAAGGAGAGGGACTTAGCTAGATAGTGTAGTCAATATCAGCCCAGTAAGGAGAGGGACTTAGCTAGATAGTGTAGTCAATATCAGCCCAGTAAGGAGAGGGAAGTAGATTAGTATATATACATTATACATGGTTAACTAGTGCACTATTATTTTTTGTTACGTGTAGTTACACAAGGTATGCACTCTACAGTGTATTGAGTACTTAATGGTGATTAAATGCAGTACTCAAGCAGACAATAGCAGTAGCCTTGAAGAGCATATGAGGTTATGTTAAATATAGCTAGAGTAGTGTGATCCTTGAGCCAAAGCTGACAACATAATATGCCATAATATGCCATTTAGCAGACGCTTTTATCCAAAGCGACTTACAGTCATGTGTGCATACATTCTACGTATGGGTGGTCGCGGGAATCGAACCCACTACCCTGGCGTTACAAGCGCCATGCTCTACCAACTGAGCTACAGAAGGACAACATGAGTGGTTTGTCTGTTCATGCAGATATAAGAAGAAGAACTTAAAGGTGCTACATTCTGAATTTCTCCCCCGTGTGGAAGGTGGGGGAACTGCAACAGCTTTATGCTGCATTCAAAACAAATCTCCCACTTCTCTGCATTCTACTTCCCTGTAACATGATGGAGACTGACGCCTGAGCCTTTAACTTTCGGTTTTGATCCACCAGCTTCAAAAATGTTTGTTTTTTTGTTTTGTTTTTTTGAAAAGATAGTTCACAGTGATTTAGATGGTACAATGATTCCCTACACTATTCAGTACTTGTTTTCTCACATAAACTGTAATTGAGCGAACAGTGTTGAATTTTTGCAACCAGGAAATTTCCACTTGAGTGGAATGTTACTAGATAACACAGCCACAAAGTCAACACAACTTTCCCATTTTTTTTTTACAACAGATTCCCTCTCTGGTGGGAGAAAAACAAAACATGTATATCACAGCCAATCACAACACTATCGGTTAAGTAACCCTGTTAAACACTATCATTCCACTATTGGTGCAGATATATTATGGACATTTTGTGAAATTACAATTAGAAAACACATACATGCGTAGTACCTTTAATTCTAAATGCAAGTGGTTTCAAGCCTACCTTAGTAGCCTGCACTGAAATTCAATTTCGATGACCATCTTTATATTCATGATTCAGTGGTCCTTAGTTTTAAGTCATATTCATGCAGAAGTGTGTGTGATTTGTGTGATAATATAAACATGTCGAACAAAACATAATTTAAACCCTCTGCGACTTCATGTTGAAATAAAAGGCAACATCTAACGTGATATTTGCACCTACCAAAGCATCGCCTGGACAATAAAAACATTCCAATAATACATTTGAATCATTTCAAATTCAGTAAATGGATCGTATAAAAAAAAAACAACATCTATGGCTGTCAGCTTAGCACACAGAGGATACGTGAAGTCAGGAAAATCATGATGGCTACTGCAGAATGTTTTCAATAGTCGCTAACACACTGATCTGTGTCCTGACACACCCTACATCGCTAACACACTGATCTGTGTCCTGAGAAACCCTACATCACTAACACACTGATCTGTGTCCTGACACACCCTACATCACTAACACACTGATCTGTGTCCTGACACTATCACCCTACATCACTAACACACTGATCTGTGTCCTGACACTATCACCCTACATCACTAACACACTGATCTGTGTCCTGACACACCCTACATCGCTAACACACTGATCTGTGTCCTGACACTATCACCCTACATCGCTAACACACTGATCTGTGTCCTGACACTATCACCCTACATCGCTAACACACTGATCTGTGTCCTGACACTATCACCCTACATCGCTAACACACTGATCTGTGTCCTGACACTATCACCCTACATCGCTAACACACTGATCTGTGTCCTGACACACCCTACATCACTAACACACTGATCTGTGTCCTGACACACCCTACATCACTAACACACTGATCTGTGTCCTGACACACCCTACATCACTAACACACTGATCTGTGTCCTGACACACCCTACATCACTAACACACTGTTCTGTGTCCTGACACACCCTACATCACTAACACACTGATCTGTGTCCTGACACCCCTATATCACTAACACACTGATCTGTGTCCTGACACACCCTACATCACTAACACACTGATCTGTGTCCTGACACACCCTATATCACTAACACACTAGTCTGTGTCCTGACACTATCACCCTACATCACTAACACACTGATCTGTGTCCTGACACACCCTACATCACTAACACACTGATCTGTGTCCTGACACACCCTATATCGCTAACACACTGATCTGTGTCCTGACACACCCTATATCGCTAACACACTGATCTGTGTCCTGAGACGCGCTACATCACTAACACACTGATCTGTGTCCTGAGACGCGCTACATCACTAACACACTGATCTGTGTCCTGACACGCCCTACATCACTAACACACTGATCTGTGTCCTGACACACCCTACATCACTAACACACTGATCTGTGTCCTGACACACCCTACATCACTAACACACTGATCTGTGTCCTGACACACCCTACATCACTAACACACTGATCTGTGTCCTGAGACACCCTATATCGCTAACACACTGATCTGTGTCCTGACACTATCACCCTACATCACTAACACACTGATCTGTGTCCTGACACACCCTACATCACTAACACACTGATCTGTGTCCTGACACACCCTACATCACTAACACACTGATCTGTGTCCTGACACACCCTATATCGCTAACACACTGATCTGTGTCCTGACACACCCTATATCACTAACACACTGATCTGTGTCCTGACACACCCTACATCACTAACACACTGATCTGTGTCCTGACACACCCTATATCACTAACACACTGATCTGTGTCCTGACACACCCTATATCACTAACACACTGATCTGTGTCCTGACACACCCTATATCGCTAACA
>NW_026288771.1:5000-65000 GCF_023373465.1 Oncorhynchus keta | reverse complement strand
CAAGGTGTTAGACACTATGTTAGACCCTACCCTCCACGGTGTTAGACCCTACCCTCCAAGGTGTTAGACACTATGTTAGACCCTACCCTCCAAGGTGTTAGACCCTACCCTCCAAGGTGTTAGACCCTACCCTCCAAGGTGTTAGACCCTACCCTCCAAGGTGTTAGACCCTATGTTAGACCCTACCCTCCACAGTGTTAGACCCTACCCTCCAAGGTGTTAGACCCTATGTTAGACGCCACCCTCCAAGGTGTTAGACACTATGTTAGACCCTACCCTCCAAGGTGTTAGACCCTACCCTCCAAGGTGTTAGACCCTACCCTCCAGGGTGTTAGACCCTACCTTCCAAGGTGTTAGACCCTATGTTAGACGCTACCCTCCAAGGTGTTAGACCCTATGTTAGACTCTACCCTCCAAGGTGTTAGACCCTACCCTCCAAGGTGTTAGACCCTACCCTCCAAGGTGTTAGACCCTACCCTCCAAGGTGTTAGACCCTATGTTAGACCCTACCCTCCATTGTGTTAGACCCTACCCTCCAAGGCGTTAGACCCTATATTAGACCCTACCCTCCAAGGTGTTAGACCCTATGTTAGACCCTACCCTCCAAGGTGTTAGACCCTATGTTAGACCCTACCCTCCACGGTGTTAGACCCTACCCTACAAGGTGTTAGACCCTATATTAGACCCTACCCTCCAGGGTGTTAGACCCCATGTTAGACCCTACCCTCCAGGGTGTTAGACCCTACCCTCCAGGGTGTTAGACCCTATGTTAGACCCTACCCTCCAAGGTGTTAGACCCTACCCTCCAAGGTGTTAGACCCTATGTTAGACCCTACCCTCCAAGGTGTTAGATCCTACCCTCCAAGGTGTTAGACCCTATGTTAGACCCTACCCTCCACAGTGTTAGACCCTACCCTCCAAGGTGTTAGACCCTATGTTAGACCCCACCCTCCAAGGTGTTAGACCCTATGTTAGACCCTACCCTCCAAGGTGTTAGACCCTATGTTAGACCCTACCCTCCACGGTGTTAGACCCTACCCTCCAAGGTGTTAGACCCTACCCTCCACGGCGTTAGACCCTACCCTCCACGGCGTTAGACCCTACCCTCCACGGCGTTAGACCCTACCCTCCACGGTGTTAGACCCTATATTAGACCCTACCCTCCAAGGTGTTAGATCCTACCCTCCATGGTGTTAGACCCTATGTTAGACCCTACCCTCCAAGGTGTTAGACCCTATGTTAGGCCCTACCCTCCAAGGTGTTAGACCCTACCCTACAAGGTGTTAGACCCTATATTAGACCCTACCCCCAAGGTGTTAGACCTTACCCTCCAGGGTGTTAGACCCTACCCTCCAAGGTGTTAGACCCTATGTTAGACCCTACCCTCCAAGGTGTTAGACCCTATGTTAGACCCTACCCTCCAAGGTGTTAGACCCTATGTTAGACCCTACCCTCCAAGGTGTTAGACCCTACCCTCCAGGGTGTTAGACCCTACCCTCCAGGGTGTTAGACCCTACCCTCCAAGGTGTTAGACCCTACCCTCCAAGGTGTTAGACCCTATGTTAGACCCTACCCTCCAGGGTGTTAGACCCTACCCTCCAGGGTGTTAGACCCTACACTCCAGGGTGTTAGACCCTATGTTAGACTCTACCCTCCAGGGTGTTAGACCCTACCCTCCAAGGTGTTAGACCCTATGTTAGACCCTACCCTCCAGGGTGTTAGACCCTACCCTCCAAGGTGTTAGACCCTATGTTAGACCCTACCCTCCAAGGTGTTAGACCTTACCCTCCAAGGTGTTAGACCCTACCCTCCACGGTGTTAGACCCTACCCTCCATGGTGTTAGACCCTATATTAGACCCTACCCTCCAAGGTGTTAGACCCTACCCTCCATGGTGTTAGACCCTATGTTAGACCCTACCCTCCAAGGTGTTAGACACTATGTTAGACCCTACCCTCCACGGTGTTAGACCCTACCCTCCAAGGTGTTAGACACTATGTTAGACCCTACCCTCCAAGGTGTTAGACCCTACCCTCCAAGGTGTTAGACCCTACCCTCCAAGGTGTTAGACCCTACCCTCCAAGGTGTTAGACCCTATGTTAGACCCTACCCTCCACAGTGTTAGACCCTACCCTCCAAGGTGTTAGACCCTATGTTAGACGCCACCCTCCAAGGTGTTAGACCCTATGTTAGACCCTACCCTCCAAGGTGTTAGACCCTACCCTCCAAGGTGTTAGACCCTACCCGCCAGGGTGTTAGACCCTACCTTCCAAGGTGTTAGACCCTATGTTAGACGCTACCCTCCAAGGTGTTAGACCCTATGTTAGACTCTACCCTCCAAGGTGTTAGACCCTACCCTCCAAGGTGTTAGACCCTACCCTCCAAGGTGTTAGACCCTACCCTCCAAGGTGTTAGACCCTATGTTAGACCCTACCCTCCATTGTGTTAGACCCTACCCTCCAAGGCGTTAGACCCTATATTAGACCCTACCCTCCAAGGTGTTAGACCCTATGTTAGACCCTACCCTCCAAGGTGTTAGACCCTATGTTAGACCCTACCCTCCACGGTGTTAGACCCTACCCTACAAGGTGTTAGACCCTATATTAGACCCTACCCTCCAGGGTGTTAGACCCCATGTTAGACCCTACCCTCCAGGGTGTTAGACCCTACCCTCCAGGGTGTTAGACCCTATGTTAGACCCTACCCTCCAAGGTGTTAGACCCTACCCTCCAAGGTGTTAGACCCTATGTTAGACCCTACCCTCCAAGGTGTTAGATCCTACCCTCCAAGGTGTTAGACCCTATGTTAGACCCTACCCTCCACAGTGTTAGACCCTACCCTCCAAGGTGTTAGACCCTATGTTAGACCCCACCCTCCAAGGTGTTAGACCCTATGTTAGACCCTACCCTCCAAGGTGTTAGACCCTATGTTAGACCCTACCCTCCACGGTGTTAGACCCTACCCTCCAAGGTGTTAGACCCTACCCTCCACGGCGTTAGACCCTACCCTCCACGGCGTTAGACCCTACCCTCCACGGCGTTAGACCCTACCCTCCACGGTGTTAGACCCTATATTAGACCCTACCCTCCAAGGTGTTAGATCCTACCCTCCATGGTGTTAGACCCTATGTTAGACCCTACCCTCCAAGGTGTTAGACCCTATGTTAGGCCCTACCCTCCAAGGTGTTAGACCCTACCCTACAAGGTGTTAGACCCTATATTAGACCCTACCCCCAAGGTGTTAGACCTTACCCTCCAGGGTGTTAGACCCTACCCTCCAAGGTGTTAGACCCTATGTTAGACCCTACCCTCCAAGGTGTTAGACCCTATGTTAGACCCTACCCTCCAAGGTGTTAGACCCTATGTTAGACCCTACCCTCCAAGGTGTTAGACCCTACCCTCCAGGGTGTTAGACCCTACCCTCCAGGGTGTTAGACCCTACCCTCCAAGGTGTTAGACCCTACCCTCCAAGGTGTTAGACCCTATGTTAGACCCTACCCTCCAGGGTGTTAGACCCTACCCTCCAGGGTGTTAGACCCTACACTCCAGGGTGTTAGACCCTATGTTAGACTCTACCCTCCAGGGTGTTAGACCCTACCCTCCAAGGTGTTAGACCCTATGTTAGACCCTACCCTCCAGGGTGTTAGACCCTACCCTCCAAGGTGTTAGACCCTATGTTAGACCCTACCCTCCAAGGTGTTAGACCCTACCCTCCAAGGTGTTAGACCCTACCCTCCAAGGTGTTAGACCCTATGTTAGACCCTACCCTCCAGGGTGTTAGACCCTACCCTCCAAGGTGTTAGACCCTACCCTCCAAGGTGTTAGACCCTATGTTAGACTCTACCCTCCAAGGTGTTAGACCCTATGTTAGACCCTACCCTCCAAGGTGTTAGACCTTACCCTCCAAGGTGTTAGACCCTACCCTCCAAGGTTTTAGACCCTATGTTAGACCCTACCCTCCAAGGTGTTAGACCCTATGTTAGACCCTACCCTCCAAGGTGTTAGACCCTATGTTAGACTCTACCCTCCAAGGTGTTAGACCCTACCCTCCAAGGTGTTAGACCCTATGTTAGACCCTACCCTCCATTGTGTTAGACCCTACCCTCCAAGGCGTTAGACCCTATATTAGACCCTACCCTCCAAGGTGTTAGACCCTATGTTAGACCCTACCCTCCAAGGTGTTAGACCCTATGTTAGACCCTACCCTCCACGGTGTTAGACCCTACCCTACAAGGTGTTAGACCCTATATTAGACCCTACCCTCCAAGGTGTTAGACCCCATGTTAGACCCTACCCTCCAGGGTGTTAGACCCTACCCTCCAGGGTGTTAGACCCTACCCTCCAGGGTGTTAGACCCTATGTTAGACCCTACCCTCCAAGGTGTTAGACCCTACCCTCCAGGGTGTTAGACCCTATGTTAGACCCCACCCTCCAAGGTGTTAGACCCTATGTTAGACCCTACCCTCCAAGGTGTTAGACCCTACCCTCCAAGGTGTTAGACCCTATGTTAGACCCTACCCTCCAAGGTGTTAGACCCTACCCTCCAAGGTGTTAGACCCTACCCTCCACGGCGTTAGACCCTACCCTCCACGGCGTTAGACCCTACCCTCCACGGTGTTAGACCCTATATTAGACCCTACCCTCCAAGGTGTTAGATCCTACCCTCCATGGTGTTAGACCCTATGTTAGACCCTACCCTCCAAGGTGTTAGACCCTATGTTAGGCCCTACCCTCCAAGGTGTTAGACCCTACCCTCCAGGGTGTTAGACCCTACCTTCCAAGGTGTTAGACCCTATGTTAGACCCTACCCTCCAAGGTGTTAGACCCTATGTTAGACTCTACCCTCCAAGGTGTTAGACCCTACCCTCCAAGGTGTTAGACCCTATGTTAGACCCTACCCTCCATTGTGTTAGACCCTACCCTCCAAGGCGTTAGACCCTATATTAGACCCTACCCTCCAAGGTGTTAGACCCTATGTTAGATCCTACCCTCCAAGGTGTTAGACCCTATGTTAGACCCTACCCTCCACGGTGTTAGACCCTACCCTACAAGGTGTTAGACCCTATATTAGACCCTACCCTCCAGGGTGTTAGACCCCATGTTAGACCCTACCCTCCAGGGTGTTAGACCCTACCCTCCAGGGTTAGACCCTATGTTAGACCGTACCATCCAAGGTGTTAGACCCTACCCTCCAAGGTGTTAGACCCTATGTTAGACCCTACCCTCCAAGGTGTTAGACCCTACCCTCCAAGGTGTTAGACCCTATGTTAGACCCTACCCTCCACAGTGTTAGACCCTACCCTCCAAGGTGTTAGACCCTATGTTAGACCCCACCCTCCAAGGTGTTAGACCCTATGTTAGACCCTACCCTCCAAGGTGTTAGACCCTATGTTAGACCCTACCCTCCACGGTGTTAGACCCTACCCTCCAAGGTGTTAGACCCTACCCTCCACGGCGTTAGACCCTACCCTCCACGGCGTTAGACCCTACCCTCCACGGTGTTAGACCCTATATTAGATCCTACCCTCCAAGGTGTTAGATCCTACCCTCCATGGTGTTAGACCCTATGTTAGACCCTACCCTCCAAGGTGTTAGACCCTATGTTAGGCCCTACCCTCCAAGGTGTTAGACCCTACCCTACAAGGTGTTAGACCCTATATTAGACCCTACCCCCAAGGTGTTAGACCTTACCCTCCAGGGTGTTAGACCCTACCCTCCAAGGTGTTAGACCCTATGTTAGACCCTACCCTCCAAGGTGTTAGACCCTATGTTAGACCCTACCCTCCAAGGTGTTAGACCCTATGTTAGACCCTACCCTCCAAGGTGTTAGACCCTACCCTCCAAGGTGTTAGACCCTACCCTACAAGGTGTTAGACCCTATATTAGACCCTACCCCCAAGGTGTTAGACCTTACCCTCCAGGGTGTTAGACCCTACCCTCCAAGGTGTTAGACCCTATGTTAGACCCTACCCTCCAAGGTGTTAGACCCTATGTTAGACCCTACCCTCCAAGGTGTTAGACCCTATGTTAGACTCTACCCTCCAAGGTGTTAGACCCTACCCTCCAAGGTGTTAGACCCTATGTTAGACCCTACCCTCCATTGTGTTAGACCCTACCCTCCAAGGCGTTAGACCCTATATTAGACCCTACCCTCCAAGGTGTTAGACCCTATGTTAGACCCTACCCTCCAAGGTGTTAGACCCTATGTTAGACCCTACCCTCCACGGTGTTAGACCCTACCCTACAAGGTGTTAGACCCTATATTAGACCCTACCCTCCAGGGTGTTAGACCCCATGTTAGACCCTACCCTCCAGGGTGTTAGACCCTACCCTCCAGGGTTAGACCCTATGTTAGACCCTACCATCCAAGGTGTTAGACCCTACCCTCCAAGGTGTTAGACCCTATGTTAGACCCTACCCTCCAAGGTGTTAGACCCTACCCTCCAAGGTGTTAGACCCTATGTTAGACCCTACCCTCCACAGTGTTAGACCCTACCCTCCAAGGTGTTAGACCCTATGTTAGACCCCACCCTCCAAGGTGTTAGACCCTATGTTAGACCCTACCCTCCAAGGTGTTAGACCCTGTTAGACCCTACCCTCCACGGTGTTAGACCCTACCCTCCAAGGTGTTAGACCCTACCCTCCACGGCGTTAGACCCTACCCTCCACGGCGTTAGACCCTATGTTAGACCCTACCCTCCAAGGTGTTAGACCCTGTTAGACCCTACCCTCCACGGTGTTAGACCCTACCCTCCAAGGTGTTAGACCCTACCCTCCACGGTGTTAGACCCTATATTAGATCCTACCCTCCAAGGTGTTAGATCCTACCCTCCATGGTGTTAGACCCTATGTTAGACCCTACCCTCCAAGGTGTTAGACCCTATGTTAGGCCCTACCCTCCAAGGTGTTAGACCCTACCCTACAAGGTGTTAGACCCTATATTAGACCCTACCCCCAAGGTGTTAGACCTTACCCTCCAGGGTGTTAGACCCTACCCTCCAAGGTGTTAGACCCTATGTTAGACCCTACCCTCCAAGGTGTTAGACCCTATGTTAGACCCTACCCTCCAAGGTGTTAGACCCTATGTTAGACCCTACCCTCCAAGGTGTTAGACCCTACCCTCCAGGGTGTTAGACCCTACCCTCCAGGGTGTTAGACCCTACCCTCCAAGGTGTTAGACCCTACCCTCCAAGGTGTTAGACCCTATGTTAGACCCTACCCTCCAGGGTGTTAGACCCTACCCTCCAGGGTGTTAGACCCTACACTCCAGGGTGTTAGACCCTATGTTAGACTCTACCCTCCAGGGTGTTAGACCCTACCCTCCAAGGTGTTAGACCCTATGTTAGACCCTACCCTCCAGGGTGTTAGACCCTACCCTCCAAGGTGTTAGACCCTATGTTAGACCCTACCCTCCAAGGTGTTAGACCCTACCCTCCAAGGTGTTAGACCCTATCCTCCAAGGTGTTAGACCCTATGTTAGACCCTACCCTCCAGGGTGTTAGACCCTACCTCCAAGGTGTTAGACCCTACCCTCCAAGGTTTTAGACCCTATGTTAGACCCTACCCTCCAAGGTGTTAGACCCTATGTTAGACCCTACCCTCCAAGGTGTTAGACCCTATGTTAGACTCTACCCTCCAAGGTGTTAGACCCTACCCTCCAAGGTGTTAGACCCTATGTTAGACCCTACCCTCCATTGTGTTAGACCCTACCCTCCAAGGTGTTAGACCCTATGTTAGACTCTACCCTCCAAGGTGTTAGACCCTACCCTCCAAGGTGTTAGACCCTATGTTAGGCCCTACCCTCCAAGGTGTTAGACCCTACCCTCCAGGGTGTTAGACCCTACCTTCCAAGGTGTTAGACCCTATGTTAGACCCTACCCTCCAAGGTGTTAGACCCTATGTTAGACTCTACCCTCCAAGGTGTTAGACCCTACCCTCCAAGGTGTTAGACCCTATGTTAGACCCTACCCTCCATTGTGTTAGACCCTACCCTCCAAGGCGTTAGACCCTATATTAGACCCTACCCTCCAAGGTGTTAGACCCTATGTTAGACCCTACCCTCCAAGGTGTTAGACCCTATGTTAGACCCTACCCTCCACGGTGTTAGACCCTACCCTACAAGGTGTTAGACCCTATATTAGACCCTACCCTCCAGGGTGTTAGACCCCATGTTAGACCCTACCCTCCAGGGTGTTAGACCCTACCCTCCAGGGTTAGACCCTATGTTAGACCCTACCCTCCAAGGTGTTAGACCCTACCCTCCAAGGTGTTAGACCCTATGTTAGACCCTACCCTCCAAGGTGTTAGACCCTACCCTCCAAGGTGTTAGACCCTATGTTAGACCCTACCCTCCACAGTGTTAGACCCTACCCTCCAAGGTGTTAGACCCTATGTTAGACCCCACCCTCCAAGGTGTTAGACCCTATGTTAGACCCTACCCTCCAAGGTGTTAGACCCTATGTTAGACCCTACCCTCCACGGTGTTAGACCCTACCCTCCAAGGTGTTAGACCCTACCCTCCACGGCGTTAGACCCTACCCTCCACGGCGTTAGACCCTACCCTCCACGGCGTTAGACCCTACCCTCCACGGTGTTAGACCCTATATTAGATCCTACCCTCCAAGGTGTTAGATCCTACCCTCCATGGTGTTAGACCCTATGTTAGACCCTACCCTCCAAGGTGTTAGACCCTATGTTAGGCCCTACCCTCCAAGGTGTTAGACCCTACCCTACAAGGTGTTAGACCCTATATTAGACCCTACCCCCAAGGTGTTAGACCTTACCCTCCAGGGTGTTAGACCCTACCCTCCAAGGTGTTAGACCCTATGTTAGACCCTACCCTCCAAGGTGTTAGACCCTATGTTAGACCCTACCCTCCAAGGTGTTAGACCCTACCCTCCAGGGTGTTAGACCCTACCCTCCACGGCGTTAGACCCTACCCTCCACGGCGTTAGACCCTACCCTCCACGGTGTTAGACCCTATATTAGACCCTACCCTCCAAGGTGTTAGATCCTACCCTCCATGGTGTTAGACCCTATGTTAGACCCTACCCTCCAAGGTGTTAGACCCTATGTTAGGCCCTACCCTCCAAGGTGTTAGACCCTACCCTCCAGGGTGTTAGACCCTACCTTCCAAGGTGTTAGACCCTATGTTAGACTCTACCCTCCAAGGTGTTAGACCCTACCCTCCAAGGTGTTAGACCCTATGTTAGACCCTACCCTCCATTGTGTTAGACCCTACCCTCCAAGGCGTTAGACCCTATATTAGACCCTACCCTCCATTGTGTTAGACCCTACCCTCCAAGGCGTTAGACCCTATATTAGACCCTACCCTCCAAGGTGTTAGACCCTATGTTAGACCCTACCCTCCAAGGTGTTAGACCCTATGTTAGACCCTACCCTCCACGGTGTTAGACCCTACCCTACAAGGTGTTAGACCCTATATTAGACCCTACCCTCCAGGGTGTTAGACCCCATGTTAGACCCTACCCTCCAGGGTGTTAGACCCTACCCTCCAGGGTTAGACCCTATGTTAGACCCTACCCTCCAAGGTGTTAGACCCTACCCTCCAAGGTGTTAGACCCTATGTTAGACCCTACCCTCCAAGGTGTTAGACCCTACCCTCCAAGGTGTTAGACCCTATGTTAGACCCCACCCTCCAAGGTGTTAGACCCTATGTTAGACCCTACCCTCCAAGGTGTTAGACCCTATGTTAGACCCTACCCTCCACGGTGTTAGACCCTACCCTCCAAGGTGTTAGACCCTACCCTCCACGGCGTTAGACCCTACCCTCCACGGCGTTAGACCCTACCCTCCACGGCGTTAGACCCTACCCTCCACGGTGTTAGACCCTATATTAGATCCTACCCTCCAAGGTGTTAGATCCTACCCTCCATGGTGTTAGACCCTATGTTAGACCCTACCCTCCAAGGTGTTAGACCCTATGTTAGACCCTACCCTCCAAGGTGTTAGACCCTATGTTAGACTCTACCCTCCAAGGTGTTAGACCCTACCCTCCAAGGTGTTAGACCCTATGTTAGACCCTACCCTCCATTGTGTTAGACCCTACCCTCCAAGGCGTTAGACCCTATATTAGACCCTACCCTCCAAGGTGTTAGACCCTATGTTAGACCCCACCCTCCAAGGTGTTAGACCCTATGTTAGACCCTACCCTCCAAGGTGTTAGACCCTATGTTAGACCCTACCCTCCACGGTGTTAGACCCTACCCTCCAAGGTGTTAGACCCTACCCTCCACGGCGTTAGACCCTACCCTCCACGGCGTTAGACCCTACCCTCCACGGCGTTAGACCCTACCCTCCACGGTGTTAGACCCTATATTAGATCCTACCCTCCAAGGTGTTAGATCCTACCCTCCATGGTGTTAGACCCTATGTTAGACCCTACCCTCCAAGGTGTTAGACCCTATGTTAGGCCCTACCTCCAAGGTGTTAGACCCTACCCTACAAGGTGTTAGACCCTATATTAGACCCTACCCCCAAGGTGTTAGACCTTACCCTCCAGGGTGTTAGACCCTACCCTCCAAGGTGTTAGACCCTATGTTAGACCCTACCCTCCAAGGTGTTAGACCCTATGTTAGACCCTACCCTCCAAGGTGTTAGACCCTACCCTCCAGGGTGTTAGACCCTACCCTCCACGGCGTTAGACCCTACCCTCCACGGCGTTAGACCCTACCCCTCCACGGTGTTAGACCCTATATTAGACCCTACCCTCCAAGGTGTTAGATCCTACCCTCCATGGTGTTAGACCCTATGTTAGACCCTACCCTCCAAGGTGTTAGACCCTATGTTAGGCCCTACCCTCCAAGGTGTTAGACCCTACCCTCCAGGGTGTTAGACCCTACCTTCCAAGGTGTTAGACCCTATGTTAGACTCTACCCTCCAAGGTGTTAGACCCTACCCTCCAAGGTGTTAGACCCTATGTTAGACCCTACCCTCCATTGTGTTAGACCCTACCCTCCAAGGCGTTAGACCCTATATTAGACCCTACCCTCCATTGTGTTAGACCCTACCCTCCAAGGCGTTAGACCCTATATTAGACCCTACCCTCCAAGGTGTTAGACCCTATGTTAGACCCTACCCTCCAAGGTGTTAGACCCTATGTTAGACCCTACCCTCCACGGTGTTAGACCCTACCCTACAAGGTGTTAGACCCTATATTAGACCCTACCCTCCAGGGTGTTAGACCCCATGTTAGACCCTACCCTCCAGGGTGTTAGACCCTACCCTCCAGGGTTAGACCCTATGTTAGACCCTACCTCCAAGGTGTTAGACCCTACCTCCAAGGTGTTAGACCCTATGTTAGACCCTACCCTCCAAGGTGTTAGACCCTACCCTCCAAGGTGTTAGACCCTATGTTAGACCCCACCCTCCAAGGTGTTAGACCCTATGTTAGACCCTACCCTCCAAGGTGTTAGACCCTATGTTAGACCCTACCCTCCACGGTGTTAGACCCTACCCTCCAAGGTGTTAGACCCTACCCTCCACGGCGTTAGACCCTACCCTCCACGGCGTTAGACCCTACCCTCCACGGCGTTAGACCCTACCCTCCACGGTGTTAGACCCTATATTAGATCCTACCCTCCAAGGTGTTAGATCCTACCCTCCATGGTGTTAGACCCTATGTTAGACCCTACCCTCCAAGGTGTTAGACCCTATGTTAGACCCTACCCTCCAAGGTGTTAGACCCTATGTTAGACTCTACCCTCCAAGGTGTTAGACCCTACCCTCCAAGGTGTTAGACCCTATGTTAGACCCTACCCTCCATTGTGTTAGACCCTACCCTCCAAGGCGTTAGACCCTATATTAGACCCTACCCTCCAAGGTGTTAGACCCTATGTTAGACCCTACCCTCCAAGGTGTTAGACCCTATGTTAGACCCTACCCTCCACGGTGTTAGACCCTACCCTACAAGGTGTTAGACCCTATATTAGACCCTACCCTCCAAGGTGTTAGACCCCATGTTAGACCCTACCCTCCAGGGTGTTAGACCCTACCCTCCAGGGTGTTAGACCCTATGTTAGACCCTACCATCCAAGGTGTTAGACCCTACCCTCCAAGGTGTTAGACCCTATGTTAGACCCCACCCTCCAAGGTGTTAGACCCTATGTTAGACCCTACCCTCCAAGGTGTTAGACCCTATGTTAGACCCTACCCTCCAAGGTGTTAGACCCTACCCTCCACGGCGTTAGACCCTACCCTCCACGGCGTTAGACCCTACCCTCCACGGTGTTAGACCCTATATTAGACCCTACCCTCCAAGGTGTTAGATCCTACCCTCCATGGTGTTAGACCCTATGTTAGACCCTACCCTCCAAGGTGTTAGACCCTATGTTAGGCCCTACCCTCCAAGGTGTTAGACCCTACCCTACAAGGTGTTAGACCCTATATTAGACCCTACCCCCAAGGTGTTAGACCTTACCCTCCAGGGTGTTAGACCCTACCCTCCAAGGTGTTAGACCCTATGTTAGACCCTACCCTCCAAGGTGTTAGACCCTATGTTAGACCCTACCCTCCAAGGTGTTAGACCCTATGTTAGACCCTACCCTCCAAGGTGTTAGACCCTACCCTCCAGGGTGTTAGACCCTACCTCCAGGGTGTTAGACCCTACCCTCCAAGGTGTTAGACCCTACCCTCCAAGGTGTTAGACCCTATGTTAGACCCTACCCTCCAGGGTGTTAGACCCTACCCTCCAGGGTGTTAGACCCTACACTCCAGGGTGTTAGACCCTATGTTAGACTCTACCCTCCAGGGTGTTAGACCCTACCCTCCAAGGTGTTAGACCCTATGTTAGACCCTACCCTCCAGGGTGTTAGACCCTACCCTCCAAGGTGTTAGACCCTATGTTAGACCCTACCCTCCAGGGTGTTAGACCCTACCCTCCAAGGTGTTAGACCCTACCCTCCAAGGTGTTAGACCCTATGTTAGACCCTACCCTCCAGGGTGTTAGACCCTACCCTCCAAGGTGTTAGACCCTATGTTAGACCCTACCCTCCAAGGTGTTAGACCCTATGTTAGACTCTACCCTCCAAGGTGTTAGACCCTATGTTAGACCCTACCCTCCAAGGTGTTAGACCTTACCCTCCAAGGTGTTAGACCCTACCCTCCAAGGTTTTAGACCCTATGTTAGACCCTACCCTCCAAGGTGTTAGACCCTATGTTAGACCCTACCCTCCAAGGTGTTAGACCCTACCCTCCAGGGTGTTAGACCCTACCCTCCAGGGTGTTAGACCCTACCCTCCACGGTGTTAGACCCTACACTCCAAGGTGTTAGACCCTATGTTAGACCCTACCCTCCAGAGTGTTAGACCCTACCCTCCAGGGTGTTAGACCCTACACTCCAGGGTGTTAGACCCTATGTTAGACTCTACCCTCCAGGGTGTTAGACCCTACCCTCCAAGGTGTTAGACCCTATGTTAGACCCTACCCTCCAGGGTGTTAGACCCTACCCTCCAAGGTGTTAGACCCTATGTTAGACCCTACCCTCCAAGGTGTTAGACCCAACCCTCCAAGGTGTTAGACCCTACACTCCAAGGTGTTAGACCCTATGTTAGACCCTACCCTCCAAGGTGTTAGACCCTGTTAGACCCTACCCTCCAAGGTGTTAGACCCTATGTTAGACTCTACCCTCCAAGGTGTTAGACCCTACCCTCCAAGGTGTTAGATCCTATGTTAGACCCTACCTTCCAAGGTGTTAGACCCTACCCTCCAAGGTGTTAGACCCTATGTTAGACCCTACCCTCCAGGGTGTTAGACCCTACACTCCAGGGTGTTAGACCCTACACTCCAGGGTGTTAGACCCTATGTTAGACCCTACCCTCCAAGGTGTTAGACCCTATGTTAGACCCTACCCTCCAAGGTGTTAGACCTTACCCTCCAAGGTGTTAGACCCTATGTTAGACCCTACCCTCCAAGGTGTTAGACCCTATGTTAGACCCTACCCTCCAAGGTGTTAGACCCTACCCTCCAGGGTGTTAGACCCTACCCTCGAAGGTGTTAGACCCTATGTTAGACCCTACCCTCCAAGGTGTTAGACCCTATGTTAGACCCTACCCTCCAAGGCGTTAGACCCTATGTTAGACTCTACCCTCCAAGGTGTTAGACCCTACCCTCCAAGGTGTTAGACCCTATGTTAGACCCTACCCTCCATTGTGTTAGACCCTACCCTCCAAGGCGTTAGACCCTACCCTCCAAGGTGTTAGACCCTACCCTCCAAGGTGTTAGACCCTATGTTAGACCCTACCCTCCAAGGTGTTAGACCCTATGTTAGACCCTACCCTCCAAGGTGTTAGACCTTACCCTCCAAGGTGTTAGACCCTACCCTCCAGGGTGTTAGACCCTATGTTAGACTCTACCCTCCAGGGTGTTAGACCCTACCCTCCAAGGTGTTAGACCCTATGTTAGACCCTACCCTCCAGGGTGTTAGACCCTACCCTCCAAGGTGTTAGACCCTATGTTAGACCCTACCCTCCAAGGTGTTAGATCCAACCCTCCAAGGTGTTAGACCCTACACTCCAAGGTGTTAGACCCTATGTTAGACCCTACCCTCCAGGGTGTTAGACCCTACCCTCCAAGGTGTTAGACCCTATGTTAGACCCTACCCTCCAAGGTGTTAGACCCTATGTTAGACTCTACCCTCCAAGGTGTTAGACCCTACCCTCCAAGGTGTTAGACCCTATGTTAGACCCTACCCTCCATTGTGTTAGACCCTACCCTCCAAGGCGTTAGACCCTACCCTCCAAGGTGTTAGACCCTACCCTCCAAGGTGTTAGACCCTATGTTAGACCCTACCCTCCAGGGTGTTAGACCCTACCCTCCAGGGTGTTAGACCCTACACTCCAGGGTGTTAGACCCTATGTTAGACTCTACCCTCCAGGGTGTTAGACCCTACCCTCCAAGTTGTTAGACCCTATGTTAGACCCTACCCTCCAGGGTGTTAGACCCTACCCTCCAAGGTGTTAGACCCTATGTTAGACCCTACCCTCCAAGGTGTTAGACCCAACCCTCCAAGGTGTTAGACCCTACCCTCCAAGGTGTTAGACCCTATGTTAGACCCTACCCTCCAGGGTGTTAGACCCTATGTTAGACCCTACCCTCCAAGGTGTTAGACCCTATGTTAGACTCTACCCTCCAAGGTGTTAGACCCTACCCTCCAAGGTGTTAGACCCTATGTTAGACCCTACCCTCCAGGGTGTTAGACCCTACCCTCCAAGGTGTTAGACCCTATGTTAGACCCTACCCTCCAAGGTGTTAGACCCAACCCTCCAAGGTGTTAGACCCTACCCTCCAAGGTGTTAGACCCTATGTTAGACCCTACCCTCCAGGGTGTTAGACCCTACCCTCCACGGTGTTAGACCCTATATTAGACCCTACCCTCCAAGGCGTTAGATTCTACCCTCCATGGTGTTAGACCCTATGTTAGACCCTACCCTCCAAGGTGTTAGACCCTATGTTAGGCCCTACCCTCCAAGGTGTTAGACCCTACCCTACAAGGTGTTAGACCCTATATTAGACCTTACCCTCCAAGGTGTTACACCCTACCCTCCAAGGTGTTAGACCCTATGTTAGACCCTACCCTCCAAGGTGTTAGACCCTACCCTCCAGGGTGTTAGACCCTACCCTCCAGGGTGTTAGACCCTACCCTCCAAGGTGTTAGACCCTACCCTCCAAGGTGTTAGACCCTATGTTAGACCCTACCCTCCAGGGTGTTAGACCCTACCCTCCAGGGTGTTAGACCCTACACTCCAGGGTGTTAGACCCTATGTTAGACTGTACCCTCCAGGGTGTTAGACCCTACCCTCCAAGGTGTTAGACCCTATGTTAGACCCTACCCTCCAGGGTGTTAGACCCTACCCTCCAAGGTGTTAGACCCCATGTTAGATCCAACCCTCCAAGGTGTTAGACCCTACCCTCCAAGGTGTTAGACCCTACCCTCCAGGGTGTTAGACCCTACCCTCCAAGGTGTTAGACCCTATGTTAGACCCTACCCTCCAAGGTGTTAGACCTTACCCTCCAAGGTGTTACACCCTACCCTCCAAGGTGTTAGACCCTATGTTAGACCCTACCCTCCAAGGTGTTAGACCCTACCCTCCAGGGTGTTAGACCCTACCCTCCAGGGTGTTAGACCCTACCCTCCAAGGTGTTAGACCCTACCCTCCAAGGTGTTAGACCCTATGTTAGACCCTACCCTCCAGGGTGTTAGACCCTACCCTCCAGGGTGTTAGACCCTACCCTCCAGGGTGTTAGACCCTATGTTAGACTCTACCCTCCAGGGTGTTAGACCCTACCCTCCAAGGTGTTAGACCCTATGTTAGACCCTACCCTCCAGGGTGTTAGACCCTACCCTCCAAGGTGTTAGACCCCATGTTAGACCCAATCCTCCAAGGTGTTAGACCCTACCCTCCAGGGTGTTAGACCCTACCCTCCAAGGTGTTAGACCCTATGTTAGACCCTACCCTCCAAGGTGTTAGACCCTATGTTAGACTCTACCTTCCAAGGTGTTAGACCCTACCCTCCAAGGTGTTAGACCCTATGTTAGACCCTACCCTCCATTGTGTTAGACCCTACCCTCCAAGGCGTTAGACCCTATATTAGACCCTACCCTCCAAGGTGTTAGACCCTATGTTAGACCCTACCCTCCAAGGTGTTAGACCCTACCCTCCAAGGTGTTAGACCCTATGTTAGACCCTACCCTCCACGGTGTTAGACCCTACCCTACAAGGTGTTAGACCCTATATTAGACCCTACCCTCCAAGGTGTTAGACCCTACCCTCCAAGGTGTTAGACCCTATGTTAGACACTACCCTCCAAGGTGTTAGACCCTACCCTCCAGGGTGTTAGACCCTACCCTCCAGGGTGTTAGACCCTACCCTCCAAGGTGTTAGACCCTACCCTCCAAGGTGTTAGACCCTATGTTAGACCCTACCCTCCAGGGTGTTAGACCCTACCCTCCAGGGTGTTAGGGGTGTTAGACCCTATGTTAGACCTACCCTCCAGGGTGTTAGACCCTACCCTCCAAGGTGTTAGACCCTATGTTAGACCCTACCCTCCAGGGTGTTAGACCCTACCCTCCAAGGTGTTAGACCCCATGTTAGACCCAATCCTCCAAGGTGTTAGACCCTACCCTCCAGGGTGTTAGACCCTACCCTCCAAGGTGTTAGACCCTATGTTAGACCCTACCCTCCAAGGTGTTAGACCCTATGTTAGACTCTACCCTCCAAGGTGTTAGACCCTACCCTCCAAGGTGTTAGACCCTATGTTAGACCCTACCCTCCATTGTGTTAGACCCTACCCTCCAAGGCGTTAGACCCTATATTAGACCCTACCCTCCAAGGTGTTAGACCCTATGTTAGACCCTACCCTCCACGGTGTTAGACCCTACCCTACAAGGTGTTAGACCCTATATTAGACCCTACCCCCAAGGTGTTAGACCCTACCCTCCAAGGTGTTAGACCCTACCCTCCAAGGTTTTAGACCCTACCCTCCAAGGTTTTAGACCCTACCCTCCAAGGTGTTAGACCCTATGTTAGACCCTACCCTCCAGGGTGTTAGACCCTACCCTCCAAGGTGTTAGACCCTATGTTAGACTCTACCCTCCAAGGTGTTAGACCCGACCCTCCAAGGTGTTAGACCCTACCCTCCAAGGTGTTAGACCCTACCCTCCAGGGTGTTAGACCCTATGTTAGACCCTACCCTCCAAGGTGTTAGACCCTATATTAGACCCTACCCTCCAAGGTGTTAGACCCTATGTTAGACCCTACCCTCCATTGTGTTAGACCCTACCCTCCAGGGTGTTAGACCCTATATTAGACCCTACCCTCCAAGGTGTTAGACCCTATGTTAGACCCCACCCTCCAAGGTGTTAGACCCTACCCTCCAAGGTGTTAGACCCTATGTTAGACCCTACCCTCCAGGGTGTTAGACCCTATGTTAGACCCTACCCTCCAGGGTGTTAGACCCTATGTTAGACCCTATCCTCCAGGGTGTTAGACCCTATGTTAGACCCTACCCTCCAGGGTGTTAGACCCTATGTTAGACCCTACCCTCCAGGGTGTTAGACCCTATGTTAGACCCTACCCTCCAGGGTGTTAGACCCTATGTTAGACCCTACCCTCCAGGGTGTTAGACCCTACCCTCCAGGGTGTTAGACCCTATGTTAGACCCTACCCTCCAGGGTGTTAGACCCTATGTTAGACTCTACCCTCCAGGGTGTTAGACCCTACCCTCCAAGGTGTTAGACCCTATGTTAGACCCTACCCTCCAGGGTGTTAGACCCTACCCTCCAAGGTGTTAGACCCTATGTTAGACCCTACCCTCCAAGGTGTTAGACCCTATGTTAGACTCTACCCTCCAAGGTGTTAGACCCTACCCTCCAAGGTGTTAGACCCTATGTTAGACCCTACCCTCCATTGTGTTAGACCCTACCCTCCAAGGCGTTAGACCCTATATTAGACCCTACCCTCCAAGGTGTTAGACCCTATGTTAGACCCTACCCTCCAAGGTGTTAGACCCTACCCTCCAAGGTGTTAGACCCTATGTTAGACCCTACCCTCCACGGTGTTAGACCCTACCCTACAAGGTGTTAGACCCTATATTAGACCCTACCCTCCAAGGTGTTAGACCCTACCCTCCAAGGTGTTAGACCCTACCCTCCAAGGTGTTAGACCCTACCCTCCAAGGATTTAGACCCTACCCTCCAAGGTGTTAGACCCTATGTTAGACCCTACCCTCCAGGGTGTTAGACCCTACCCTCCAAGGTGTTAGACCCTATGTTAGACTCTACCCTCCAAGGTGTTAGACCCGACCCTCCAAGGTGTTAGACCCTACCCTCCAAGGTGTTAGACCCTACCCTCCAAGGTGTTAGACCCTACCCTCCAAGGTGTTAGACCCTATGTTAGACCCTACCCTCCAAGGTGTTAGACCCTATATTAGACCCTACCCTCCAAGGTGTTAGACCCTATGTTAGACCCTACCCTCCATTGTGTTAGACCCTACCCTCCAGGGTGTTAGACCCTATATTAGACCCTACCCTCCAAGGTGTTAGACCCTATGTTAGACCCCACCCTCCAAGGTGTTAGACCCTACCCTCCAAGGTGTTAGACCCTATGTTAGACCCTACCCTCCAGGGTGTTAGACCCTATGTTAGACCCTACCCTCCAGGGTGTTAGACCCTATGTTAGACCCTACCCTCCAGGGTGTTAGACCCTATGTTAGACCCTACCCTCCAGGGTGTTAGACCCTATGTTAGACCCTACCCTCCAGGGTGTTAGACCCTATGTTAGACCCTACCCTCCAGGGTGTTAGACCCTATGTTAGACCCTACCCTCCAGGGTGTTAGACCCTACCCTCCAGGGTGTTAGACCCTATGTTAGACCCTACCCTCCAGGGTGTTAGACCCTATGTTAGACCCTACCCTCCAAGGTGTTAGACCCTACCCTCCAGGGTGTTAGACCCTACCCTCCAAGGTGTTAGACCCTATGTTAGACCCTACCCTCCAGGGTGTTAGACCCTATGTTAGACCCTACCCTCCAAGGTGTTAGACCCTACCCTCCAGGGTGTTAGACCCTACCCTCCAGGGTGTTAGACCCTATGTTAGACCCTACCCTCCAGGGTGTTAGACCCTATGTTAGACCCTACCCTCCAGGGTGTTAGACCCTATGTTAGACCCTACCCTCCAGGGTGTTAGACCCTATGTTAAACCCTACCCTCCAAGGTGTTCGATACTAACAGAGTATAAGGTATACTGGAAGAGTGTACTGGATGGATGACATGTACAAGGTGAGTGTGTATGTGTGAGATGAATCAGTAGTGTTTGAGAGTGTTACAGTTTGTCTCACTATCGTACCCGTGTTGTCCGTCTCCATTCTGTGCGTAGGGATCACTGAAGAAGTCTGGACTGACCGCTCCTGACGCAGGGGTGATCCCGTCTAGACACAGAGAGAAAGAGGGAAAACAAACACAGGGATTGTGAGGTCTTCCTCTAAAAGGACTTCCTGACAGCTGCTGGTGGAGACGGAGACAAACAAACAGCACAAACCGGATCTGAAAATGCACTTTACTGACCCGTGCTGTAGAAGAGGTCAGGTCTGTCCATCTCTCCATCCTCTCCGTACATGAAGGGCTCTCCCTCCTCCATCTGCCTACTCTCCACCATCTCCAACCACTGAGAGTTATGCCATCGGAACTTCTCTCTCTGAGTCTTCCTCCCCACCCTCATCATACTCCTAGAGGGATGGAGAGGGGTATCGTCCCGTTACACACAGGAGGATACCCTCAGAGAGACTGGGGTTACAGGAGGATACCCCTCAGAGAGACTGGGGTTACAGGAGGATACCCCTCAGAGAGACTGGGGTTACAGGAGGATACCCCTCAGAGAGACTGGGGTTACAGGAGGATACCCCTCAGAGAGACTGGGGTTACAGGAGGATACCCCTAAGAGAGACTGGGGTTACAGGAGGATACCCCTCAGAGAGACTGGGGTTACAGGAGGATACCCCTCAGAGAGACTGGGGTTACATAGGATGATACCCCTAAGAGAGACTGGGGTTACACAGGAGGATACCCCTCAGAGAGACTGGGGTTACAGGAGGATACCGCTCAGAGAGACTGGGGTTACACAGGAGGATACCCCTCAGAGAGACTGGGGTTACAGGAGGATACCCCTCAGAGAGACTGGGGTTACAGGAGGATACCCCTCAGAGAGACTGGGGTTACAGGAGGATACCCCTCAGAGAGACTGGGGTTACAGGAGGATACTTCTCAGAGAGACTGGGGTTACACACAGGAGGATACCCCTCAGAGAGACTGGGGTTACAGGAGGATACTTCTCAGAGAGACTGGGGTTACACAGGATGATACCCCTCAGAGAGACTGGGGTTACACACAGGAGGATACCCCTCAGAGAGACTGGGGTAACACAGGAGGATACCGCTCAGAGAGACTGGGGTTACACAGGAGGATACCCCTCAGAGAGACTGGGGTTACACACAGGAGGATACCCCTCAGAGAGACTGGGGTTACACACAGGAGGATACCCCTCAGAGAGACTGGGGTTACAGAAGGATAACCCTCAGAGAGACTGGGGTTACAGGAGGATACCCCTTAGAGAGACTGGGGTTACAGGATGATACCCCTCAGAGAGACTGGGGTTACAGGATGATACCCCTCAGAGAGACTGGGGTTACACAGGAGGATATCCCTCAGAGAGACTGGGGTTACAGGAGGATACCCCTCAGAGATACTGGGGTTACACAGGAGGATACTCCTCAGAGAGACTGGGGTTACAGGAGGATACCCCTCAGAGAGACTGGGGTTACAGGATGATACCCCTCAGAGAGACTGGGGTTACACAGGAGGATATCCCTCAGAGAGACTGGGGTTACAGGAGGATACCCCTCAGAGATACTGGGGTTACACAGGAGGATACTCCTCAGAGAGACTGGGGTTACAGGACGATACCCCTCAGAGAGACTGGGGTTACACACAGGAGGATACCCCTCAGAGAGACTGGGGTTACACACAGGTGGACACCCCTCAGAGAGACTGGGGTTACAGGAGGATATCCCTCAGAGAGACTGGGGTTACACACAGGAGGATACCCCTCAGAGAGACTGGGGTTACACATAGGAGGATACCCCTCAGAGAGACTGGGGTTACACATAGGAGGATACCCCTCAGAGAGACTGGGGTTACACACAGGAGGATACCCCTCAGAGAGACTGGGGTTACAGGAGGATACCCCTCAGAGAGACTGGGGTTACACACAGGAGGATACCCCTCAGAGAGACTGGGGTTAAAGGAGGATACCCCTCAGAGAGACTGGGGTTACACACAGGGGGATACCCCTCAGAGAGATTGGGGTTACACAGGAGGATACCCCTCAGAGAGACTGGGGTTACACAGGAGGATACCCCTCAGAGAGACTGGGGTTACACAGGAGGATACCCCTCAGAGAGACTGGGGTTACACACAGGAGGATACCCCTCAGAGAGACTGGGGTTACAGGAGGATACCCCTCAGAGAGACTGGGGTTACAAACAGGAGGATACCCCTCAGAGAGACTTGGGTTACACAGGATGATACCCCTCAGAGAGACTGGGGTTACACAGGATGATACCCCTCAGAGAGACTGGGGTTACAGGAGGATGCCCCTCAGAGAGACTGGGGTTACAGGAGGATACCCCTCAGAGAGACTGGGGTTACAGGAGGATACCCCTCAGAGAGACTGGGGTTACAGGATGATACCCCTCAGAGAGACTGGGGTTACACAGGATGATACCCCTCAGAGAGACTGGGGTTACACAGGATACCCCTCAGAGAGACTGGGGTTACAGGAGGATGCCCCTCAGAGAGACTGGGGTTACAGGAGGATACCCCTCAGAGAGACTGGGGCTACAGGAGGATACCCCTCAGAGAGACTGGGGTAACACAGGAGGATACCCCTCAGAGAGACTGGGGTTACAGGAGGATACCCCTCAGAGAGACTGGGGTTACACAGGAGGATATCCCTCAGAGAGACTGGGGTTACAGGAGGATACCCCTCAGAGATACTGGGGTTACACAGGAGGATACCCCTCAGAGAGACTGGGGTAACACAGGAGGATACCCCTCAGAGAGACTGGGGTTACAGGAGGATACCCCTCAGAGAGACTGGGGTTACAGGAGGATACCCCTCAGAGAGACTGGGGTTACAGGAGGATACCCCTCAGAGAGACTGGGGTTACACAGGAGGATATCCCTCAGAGAGACTGGGGTTACAGGAGGATACCCCTCAGAGAGACTGGGGTTACAGGAGGATACCCCTTAGAGAGAGACTGGGGTTACACACAGGAGGATACCCCTCAGAGAGACTGGGGTTACAGGAGGATACCCCTCAGAGAGACTGGGGTTACAGGAGGATACCCCTCAGAGAGACTGGGGTTACAGGAGGACACCCCTCAGAGAGACTGGGGTTACAGGATGATACCCCTCAGAGAGACTGGGGTTACACAGGAGGATATCCCTTCAGAGAGACTGGGGTTACAGGATGATACCCCTCAGAGAGACTGGGGTTACACAGGAGGATACCCCTCAGAGAGACTGGGGTAACACAGGATGATACCCCTCAGAGAGACTGGGGTTACACAGGAGGATACCCCTCAGAGAGACTGGGGTTACAGACAGGAGGATACCCCTCAGAGAGACTGGGGTTACAGGAGGATACCCCTCAGAGTGACTGGGGTTACAAACAGGAGGATACCCCTCAGAGAGACTGGGGTTACAGGAGGATACCCCTCAGAGAGACTGGGGTTACACAGGATGATACCCCTCAGAGAGACTGGGGTTACAGGAGGATACCACCCAGAGAGACTGGGGTTACACAGGAGGATACCCCTCAGAGAGACTGGGGTTACACAGGATGATACCCCTCAGAGAGACTGGGGTTACAGGAGGATACCCTAAGAGAGACTGGGGTTACACACAGGAGGATACCCCTCAGAGAGACTGGGGTTACAGGAGGATAACCCTCAGAGAGACTGGGGTTACACAGGAGGATACCCCTCAGAGAGACTGGGGTTACAGGAGTATACCCCTCAGAGAGACTGGGGTCACAGGAGGATACCCCTCAGAGAGACTGGGGTTACACAGGAGGATACCCCTCAGAGAGACTGGGGTTACAGGAGGATACCCCTCAGAGAGACTGGGGTTACATAGGATGATACCCCTAAGAGAGACTGGGGTTACACAGGAGGATACCCCTCAGAGAGACTGGGGTTACAGGAGGATACCCCTCAGAGAGACTGGGGTTACAGGAGGATACCCCTCAGAGAGACTGGGGTTACAGGAGGATACCCCTCAGAGAGACTGGGGTTACAGGAGGATACCCCTCAGAGAGACTGGGGTTACAGGAGGATACCCCTCAGAGAGACTGGGGTTACACAGGATGATACCCCTCAGAGAGACTGGGGTTACACACAGGAGGATACCCCTCAGAGAGACTGGGGTTACACAGGAGGATACCCCTCAGAGAGACTGGGGTTACACAGGAGGATACCCCTCAGAGAGACTGGGGTTACACAGGAGGATACCCCTCAGAGAGACTGGGGTTACACACAGGAGGATACCCCTCAGAGAGACTGGGGTTACACACAGGAGGATACCCCTCAGAGAGACTGGGGTTACAGGATGATACCCCTCAGAGAGACTGGGGTTACACAGGAGGATACCCCTCAGAGAGACTGGGGTTACACACAGGAGGATACCCCTCAGAGAGACTGGGGTTACACACAGGAGGATACCCCTCAGAGAGACTGGGGTTACAGGATGATACCCCTCAGAGAGACTGGGGTTACACAGGAGGATATCCCTCAGAGAGACTGGGGTTACAGGAGGATACCCCTCAGAGAGACTGGGGTTACACAGGAGGATACTCCTCAGAGAGACTGGGGTTACAGGACGATACCCCTCAGAGAGACTGGGGTTACACACAGGAGGATACCCCTCAGAGAGACTGGGGTTACACACAGGAGGACACCCCTCAGAGAGACTGGGGTTACAGGAGGATACCCCTCAGAGAGACTGGGGTTACACACAGGAGGATACCCCTCAGAGAGACGGGGGTTACACATAGGAGGATACCCCTCAGAGAGACTGGGGTTACACACAGGAGGATACCCATTTACATTTACATTTACATTTAAGTCATTTAGCAGACGCTCTTATCCAGAGCGACTTACAAATTGGTGCATTCACCTTATGACATCCAGTGGAACAGCCACTTACAATAGTGCATCTAAATCTTTTTAGGGGGGTGAGAAGGATTACTTACCCTATCCTAGGTATTCCTTGAAGAGGTGGGGTTTCAGGTGTCTCCGGAAGGTGGTGATTGACTCCGCTGTCCTGGCGTCGTGAGGGAGTTTGTTCCACCATTGGGGGCCAGAGCAGCGAACAGTTTTGACTGGGCTGAGCGGGAACTGTACTTCCTCAGTGGTAGGGAGGCGAGCAGGCCAGAGGTGGATGAACGCAGTGCCCTTGTTTGGGTGTAGGGCCTGATCAGAGCCTGGAGGTACTGAGGTGCCGTTCCCCTCACAGCTCCGTAGGCAAGCACCATGGTCTTGTAGCGGATGCGAGCTTCAACTGGAAGCCAGTGGAGAGAGCGGAGGAGCGGGGTGACGTGAGAGAACTTGGGAAGGTTGAACACCAGACGGGCTGCGGCGTTCTGGATGAGTTGTAGGGGTTTAATGGCACAGGCAGGGAGCCCAGCCAACAGCGAGTTGCAGTAATCAAGACGGGAGATGACAAGTGCCTGGATTAGGACCTGCGCCGCTTCCTGTGTGAGGCAGGGTCGTACTCTGCGGATGTTGTAGAGCACATATGTCAGAGTCAAGGCCCGCGGGCCACATCCGGCCCGCGAGAAGGTTTTTTACGGCCCCTGGGATGATCTTGATTTATTATTAGAACCGGCCCGCAGACCGCAGCAAGCCGGCAGCCCGCAGATCTTTTACACGCACCAATACTACATTTCCCACAATGCAACGGTGACGCACCGAGCAGTAGGCTGCTTCATTTCAATATTTATTGGCACAGCAGTTGTCAGCATCACAGTAAAATTAACTTTCAGATACCCATCAAAAATGGCAAAACGGAAGGTGGACACTGAGAACCGGGGTTTCAAACAAGGTGGGAGTCGGAGTATTTGTTCACGGAGGTAGCTGGAAAACCTGTGTGTCTTCTGTGTGGAGAAAGTGTGGCGGTACTGAAAGAGTATAATCTGAGACGACATTATGAAACGAAACACGCGGACAAAAACAAGAATATGGACATGGAACAAAGGCTACAAAAGGCAGAGGAATTAAAACGAGGCCTCAAATCTCGACAGGCTCTGTTCAAAAAGCCAAATCACAAGGCCAGGCTGCTGTCAAGGCCAGTTTTATTTTGGCAGAAGAGATCGCTAAATCAGCCCGGCCATTTACGGAGGGGGATTTCATCAAAAACTGCATGATTAAAGTTTGTGACGAAGTTTGCCCAGAAAAAGGCAACTCTTTTTAAATGTGAGTCTGAGCAGAAACACCATTGCCGAGAGAGTAGACCAGTTGTCCATCAATCTAAAAGAGCAGCTTGTGAAAAAGGGAAAAGATTTCATTGCATATTCCTTGGCTGTGGATGAGAGCACCGACATTTCTGACATTGCCCAGTTGTCAATTTTCATCCGCGGAGTGGACTCCAGCCTAAGCGTGACAGAGGAGTTTTTGGCTTTACGTCCTATGCATGGCACAACTACGGGGCATGATTTGTATGAAGAGGTGTCAAGATGTGTAAATGAGATGGAGCTGCCTTGGGAAAAACTCGTGGGTTTGACAACCGACGGAGCACCTGCGATGTGTGGACACAGGAGCGGACTGGTGGCGAAGATACGGGAAAAGATGCAAGAGGAAAACGCGACAGGTGAGCTGACAGCTTATCATTGTATCATACACCAGGAAGCGTTGTGCGGTAAAGCCTTGAAAATGGAGCATGTAATGAGCATCATCACGCGCACAGTTAACTTTATCAGAGCCAAAGGTTTGAATCACCGCCAGTTCAAGGCATTTCTGACGGAGTTAGAAACGGAGCATGGTGATTTGCCTTATCACACAGAGGTGCGATGGCTAAGCCAGGGAAAGGTGCTTCAAAGATGTTTCGAGCTTCGTGAGGAGATTTGTCTGTTCTTGGACAGCAAAGGGAAAGACACAACACAACTCCGAGACGAAATGTTTCTGTGTGAAATGGCTTTTCTGTGTGACATTACGAGTCATCTGAATGCAATGAACTTGCAGCTGCAGGGTCGGGATCGTGTCATCTCTGATATGTACAGTACAGTGAAGGCATTTAAAACCAAACTGACTCTGTGGGAGACGCAGATGCGGAAAGAAAATTTGAGCCACTTTCCCAGCTGCCAGACCATGAAAGAGAAGCTCTCTACCAGTGCGTTCCCGAGCGCACAGTTGGCTGATAAAATAGGTATGCTTGCCGCTGACTTTCGACGCCGATTTGCTGACTTTGAAGCACAAAAAGCAGGTTGGAACTGCTCGGTAACCCATTTGCTGTTGACGTGGAAAGCTCACCACCAAACCTCCAAATGGAGTTGATTGACCTCCAATGCAATGATGCACTGAGGGCAAAATATGCGGCAGTGGGTGCTGCGGAGTTCGCCCGTTTCCTCCCCGACACAATGCCCCAGCTGCGCATCCAGGCTGCTCAAACGTTGTCTATGTTTGGCAGCACATACCTGTGTGAACAACTGTTTTCTTTGATGAACTTGAACAAAACATCACACAGAAGTCGACTTACTGCTGAACACCTCCACTCAATTCTGAGGATTTCCTCAGCTCAGAGCCTTACCCCGAACATTGATGAACTTGTGGAAAAGATGGGACACCACCAAGTATCACCCTCAACCTCAAACAAGTGAACATTACTGTGCAATCACATATTTAGAGTTTTTACTCAGTTCAAGTTTAAAAGTTAAAGTTTAATATTTGTTTTCACTGCATGTTACTTCTCCTTAAACAAAGTGTTGTTTTTGATTAATAGATTTTTGCACTTTATTTTATTGTATTTCAATCCAATTATATTTTAAAAATATTTCAGTTGAGTGGATGATAGAAAATTGCTATTATTGTTTTTTTCTTTGAAGTAAATTTAGCCCACTTTTGCTAAAATAGAAAATATAGGCTACTGATGGTGCCTTGAATACCGGTTTCTTTCATTTAATGTTCATGTTATGGGGATTTTTATATAAAGGAAATTTGTCTTTTGTGTCTGTTGAAAATTAAAGATTACTGACAGAGCCATAAGAAAATATTGCTTTATTTATCTGATCATATTGGAATATATTTGTTAGGTTTTCAGTAGGTTCAATTAGGTTCACTAGACTATATGCGTCATTTCAAAATTTTTCAATGAACATTCGAACAGTCCGGCCCTCGGCTTGTAGCTAAATTTTTTATTTGGCCCTCCGTCCATTTGACTTTGACACCCCTGTTGTAGAGCATGAACCTACAGGAACGGGACACCGCCTTGATGTTAGTTGAGAACGACAGGGTGTTGTCCAGGATCACGCCAAGGTTCTTAGCGCTCTGGGAGGAGGACACAATGGAGTTGTCAACCGTGATGGCGAGATCATGGAACGGGCAGTCCTTCCCCGGGAGGAAGAGGAGCTCCGTCTTGCTGAGGTTCAGCTTGAGGTGGTGATCCGTCATCCACACTGATATGTCTGCCAGACATGCAGAGATGCGATTCGCCACCTGGTCATCAGAAGGGGGAAAGGAGAAGATTAATTGTGTGTCGTCTGCATAGCAATGATAGGAGAGACCATGTGAGGTTATGACAGAGCCAAGTGACTTGGTGTATAGCGAGAATAAGAGAGGGCCTAGAACAGAGCCCTGGGGGACACCAGTGGTGAGAGCGCGTGGTGAGGAGACAGATTCTCGCCACGCCACCTGGTAGGAGCGACCTGTCAGGTAGGACGCAATCCAAGTGTGGGCCGCGCCGGAGATGCCCAACTCGGAGAGGGTGGAGAGGAGGATCTGATGGTTCACAGTATCGAAGGCAGCCGATAGGTCTAGAAGGATGAGAGCAGAGGAGAGAGAGTTAGCTTTAGCAGTGCGGAGCGCCTCCGTGATACAGAGAAGAGCAGTCTCAGTTGAATGACTAGTCTTGAAACCTGACTGATTTGGATCAAGAAGGTCATTCTGAGAGAGATAGCGGTAGAGCTGGCCAAGGACGGCACGCTCAAGAGTTTTGGAGAGAAAAGAGAGAAGGGATACTGGTCTGTAGTTGTTGACATCGGAGGGATCGAGTGTAGGTTTTTTTCAGAAGGGGTGCAACTCTCGCTCTCTTGAAGACGGGAGGGACGTAACCAGCGGTCAGGGATGAGTTGATGAGCGAGGTGAGGTAAGGGAGAAGGTCTCCGGAAATGGTCTGGAGAAGAGAGGAGGGGATAGGGTCAAGCGGGCAGGTTGTTGGGCGGCCGGCCGTCACAAGACGCGAGATTTCATCTGGAGAGAGAGGGGAGAAAGAGGTCAGAGCACAGGGTAGGGCAGTGTGAGCAGAACCAGCGGTGTCGTTTGACTTAGCAAACGAGGATCGGATGTCGTCGACCTTCTTTTCAAAATGGTTGACGAAGTCATCTGCAGAGAGGGAGGAGGGGGGGGAGGGGGAGGAGGATTCAGGAGGGAGGAGAAGGTGGCAAAGAGCTTCCTAGGGTTAGAGGCAGATGCTTGGAATTTAGAATGGTAGAAAGTGGCTTTAGCAGCAGAGACAGAGGAGGAAAATGTAGAGAGGAGGGAGTGAAAGGATGCCAGAGAGACTGGGGTTACACAGGATGATACCCCTCAGAGAGACTGGGGTTACAGGAGGATACCCTAAGAGAGACTGGGGTTACACACAGGAGGATACCCCTCAGAGAGACTGGGGTTACAGGAGGATGCCCCTCAGAGAGACTGGGGTTACAGGAGGATACCCCTCAGAGAGACTGGGGTTACAGGAGGATACCCCTCAGAGAGACTGGGGTTACAGGATGATACCCCTCAGAGAGACTGGGGTTACACAGGATGATACCCCTCAGAGAGACTGGGGTTACACAGGATACCCCTCAGAGAGACTGGAGTTACAGGAGGATGCCCCTCAGAGAGACTGGGGTTACAGGAGGATACCCCTCAGAGAGACTGGGGTTACAGGAGGATACCCCTCAGAGAGACTGGGGTTACACAGGAGGATATCCCTCAGAGAGACTGGGGTTACAGGAGGATACCCCTCAGAGATACTGGGGTTACACAGGAGGATACCCCTCAGAGAGACTGGGGTTACAGGAGGATACCCCTCAGAGAGACTGGGGTTACAGGAGGATACCCCTCAGAGAGACTGGGGTTACAGGAGGATACCCCTCAGAGAGACTGGGGTTACAGGAGGATACCCCTCAGAGAGACTGGGGTTACACAGGAGGATATCCCTCAGAGAGACTGGGGTTACAGGAGGATACCCCTCAGAGAGACTGGGGTTACAGGAGGATACCCCTTAGAGAGAGACTGGGGTTACACACAGGAGGATATCCCTCAGAGAGACTGGGGTTACAGGAGGATACCCCTCAGAGATACTGGGGTTACACAGGAGGATACCCCTCAGAGAGACTGGGGTTACAGGAGGATACCCCTCAGAGAGACTGGGGTTACAGGAGGATACCCCTCAGAGAGACTGGGGTTACAGGAGGATACCCCTCAGAGAGACTGGGGTTACACAGGAGGATATCCCTCAGAGAGACTTGGGTTACAGGAGGATACCCCTCAGAGAGACTGGAGTTACAAGAGGATACCCCTCAGAGAGACTGGGGTTACACACAGGAGGATACCCCTCAGAGAGACTGGGGTTACAGGAGGATACCCCTCAGAGAGACTGGGGTTACAGGAGGATACCCCTCAGAGAGACTGGGGTTACACAGGAGGATATCCCTCAGAGAGACTGGGGTTACAGGAGGATACCCCGCAGAGATACTGGGGTTACACAGGAGGATACCCCTCAGAGAGACTGGGGTTACAGGAGGATACCCCTCAGAGAGACTGGGGTTACAGGAGGATACCCCTAAGAGAGACTGGGGTTACACACAGGAGGATACCCCTCAGAGAGACTGGGGTTACAGGAGGATACCCCTCAGAGAGACTGGGGTTACAGGAGGATACCCCTCAGAGAGACTGGGGTTACAGGAGGATACCCCTCAGAGAGACTGGGGTTACACACAGGAGGATACCCCTCAGAGAGACTGGGGTTACAGGAGGATACCCCTCAGAGAGACTGGGGTTACAGGAGGATACCCCTCAGAGAGACTGGGGTTACAGGAGGATACCCCTCAGAGAGACTGGGGTTACAGGATGATACCCCTCAGAGAGACTGGGGTTACACAGGAGGATACCCCTCAGAGAGACTGGGGTTACAGGAGTATACCCCTCAGAGAGACTGGGGTTACAGGAGGATGCCCCTCAGAGAGACTGGGGTTACAGGAGGATACCCCTCAGAGAGACTGGGGTTACAGGAGGATACCCCTCAGAGAGACTGGGGTAACACAGGAGGATACCCCTCAGAGAGACTGGGGTTACAGGAGGATACCCCTCAGAGAGACTGGGGTTACACAGGAGGATACCCCTCAGAGAGACTGGGGTTACAGGAGGATGCCCCTCAGAGAGACTGGGGTTACAGGAGGATACCCCTCAGAGAGACTGGGGTTACAGGAGGATACCCCTCAGAGAGACTGGGGTTACAGGAGGATATCCCTCAGAGAGACTGGGGTTACAGGAGGATACCCCTCAGAGAGACTGGGGTTACAGGAGGATACCCCTCAGAGAGACTGGGGTTACAGGAGGATACCCCTCAGAGAGACTGGGGTTACAGGAGGATACCCCTCAGAGAGACTGGGGTTACACAGGAGGATATCCCTCAGAGAGACTGGGGTTACAGGAGGATACCCCTCAGAGAGACTGGGGTTACAGGAGGATACCCCTTAGAGAGAGACTGGGGTTACACACAGGAGGATATCCCTCAGAGAGACTGGGGTTACAGGAGGATACCCCTCAGAGATACTGGGGTTACACAGGAGGATACCCCTCAGAGAGACTGGGGTTACAGGAGGATACCCCTCAGAGAGACTGGGGTTACAGGAGGATACCCCTCAGAGAGACTGGGGTTACAGGAGGATACCCCTCAGAGAGACCGGGGTTACACAGGAGGATATCCCTCAGAGAGACTGGGGTTACAGGAGGATACCCCTCAGAGAGACTGGAGTTACAAGAGGATACCCCTCAGAGAGACTGGGGTTACACACAGGAGGATACCCCTCAGAGAGACTGGGGTTACAGGAGGATACCCCTCAGAGAGACTGGGGTTACAGGATGATACCCCTCAGAGAGACTGGGGTTACATAGGAGGATATCCCTCAGAGAGACTGGGGTTACAGGAGGATACCCCGCAGAGATACTGGGGTTACACAGGAGGATACCCCTCAGAGAGACTGGGGTTACAGGAGGATACCCCTCAGAGAGACTGGGGTTACAGGAGGATACCCCTAAGAGAGACTGGGGTTACACACAGGAGGATACCCCTCAGAGAGACTGGGGTTACAGGAGGATACCCCTCAGAGAGACTGGGGTTACAGGAGGATACCCCTCAGAGAGACTGGGGTTACACACAGGAGGATACCCCTCAGAGAGACTGGGGTTACACACAGGAGGATACCCCTCAGAGAGACTGGGGTTACAGGAGGATACCCCTCAGAGAGACTGGGGTTACAGGAGGATACCCCTCAGAGAGACTGGGGTTACAGGAGGATACCCCTCAGAGAGACTGGGGTTACAGGATGATACCCCTCAGAGAGACTGGGGTTACACAGGAGGATACCCCTCAGAGAGACTGGGGTTACAGGAGTATACCCCTCAGAGAGACTGGGGTTACAGGAGGATGCCCCTCAGAGAGACTGGGGTTACAGGAGGATACCCCTCAGAGAGACTGGGGTTACAGGAGGATACCCCTCAGAGAGACTGGGGTAACACAGGAGGATACCCCTCAGAGAGACTGGGGTTACAGGAGGATACCCCTCAGAGAGACTGGGGTTACAGGAGGATACCCCTCAGAGAGACTGGGGTTACAGGAGGATACCCCTCAGAGAGACTGGGGTTACAGGAGGATACCCCTCAGAGAGACTGGGGTTACACAGGAGGATATCCCTCAGAGAGACAGGGGTTACATGAGGATACCCTCAGTACCAGTAGTGGCGTGTGTTTCTACCTGTTATAGGGTTTAATTCAGTGTTAGTATGTTACTTACAGCGATTATGTCCAGAGTGTTGTCACAGACCTTGCGTATCTCAGCATTCTTGTCGTGCATCAGGTCGATAAGGTACGCCGGTGCCTCTGAGATGAGGGTTAAGGGTTACAGCTCTGGGAAGTCTGAGGTCGCTGGTTCAAGGCTCAAACAGCCAACGTACAGTAATGAAGTGGTTTTTCATAGGAGGAGGAGGAGGATGATGATGATGATGAGGAAGAACATTCAAAGAATAATGGCCTTTAATAGTTCAAACTGAAGTTATATTTCTTTACTCTTTCAAAATACAACAACGTTAACTATGCATCAACATGTTTTAAACGTAAGAAGCAGTGCATCGTGGGTAGGAAGGATACGTGTCTCTTTAATGATGACCTCCCTGGTAGCCTGGTGAAACACCATCTGGTAGAACACATAGACGATCTGACACACAAACTCATCGTCCTCCTGTTGGGCTGCAGGGAGAAACATCCATGTTAGACACACACAGAGAGAGTGGCTTCGTCGAGAAGGGAAACCAAACCTGATATCTAAAACTCCACCACAGATAAACTTTTAACATCGTTCAGATCATTTTTTTTTTTTTTTTTTTTTTTTTTACAGCCACATGCACAGTATGAAGTGTTTATTATGTATGAGGACGAGCAATGTTGTGAGAGGTCTGTATTTCGCCCGGAAAGGGTAGCGTTTCCGAATCGTCTGGAAAGATACGGACTCTGGTTCTGATCCGGGTCTCATCAGTTCAATAAGAAGCCCTGTCATATTGGTTCTGATCCGGGTCTCATCAGTTCAATAAGAAGCCCTGTCATGTTGGTTCTGATTCGGGTCTCATCAGTTCACTAAGAAGCCCTGTCATATTGGTTCTGATCCGGGTCTCATCAGTTCAATAAGAAGCCCTGTCATATTGGTTCTGATCCGGGTCTCATCAGTTCACTAAGAAGCCCTGTCATGTTGGTTCTGATCCGGGTCTCATCAGTTCAATAAGAAGCCCTGTCATGTTGGTTCTGATCCGGGTCTCATCAGTTCAATAAGAAGCCCTGTCATGTTGGTTCTGATCCAGGTGGTCTCATCAAGTCAAAGCCCATATCAACTCCTCGACACACTGCACCCTCTTCAATTCTCCTACCGCCCTGACAGATCCACGACAACGCAATCGCCATGGCACTGCACACTGTCCTCACTCACCTGGACAAAAGGAAAGCATATGTGAGGATGCTGTTCATTGACTACAGCTCGGCCTTAAATACCATAGTGTCCTATCAGCTCATTACAAATCTCACGGCCCTGGGTCTGAACTCCTCCCTCTGCAACTGGGTCCTGGACTTCCTGATGGGCCGACCACAGGTGAAGGTAGACAACATTACATCCTCGACACTGATTCTCAACACGGGGACCCCACAAGGGTGCGTCCTCAGTCCCCTCCTGTACTCCCTGTATACCCATGACTGTGTGGCCTCACAGTTCCAACTCCATCGTCAAGTTCACTGATGACACGACAGGCCTGGTTACCAACAATGACGAAACAGCTTACAGGCACTCTGATGGCGTCGTGCCAGGTAAACAACCTCTCTCTCGTTAGCAAAACAAAGGAGCCGATTGTGAACTTCATGAGGAACCAGGCTGGACACGTCCCCATTCTCATCAACGGGGCCGCCGTGAAGATTCCCTGGCATCCCGGAAAAGTTCAAATGGTCTAAGCACATGAACACTGTGGTGAAGAAGGCACAACTTCAACTTCAGGATGCTGAAGAAATCTGTCCCGTCCCCGAGGGCCCTCACAGTGTTCTACAGGAGCACCATCGAGAGCATTCTGTCAGGCTGCATCACAGTGTTCTACAGGAGCACCATCGAGAGCATTCTGTCAGGCTGCATCACAGTGTTCTACAGGAGCACCATCGAGAGCATTCTGTCAGGCTGCATCACAGTGTTCTACAGGAGCACCATCGAGAGCATTCTGTCAGGCTGCATCACAGCCTGGTACGGCAAGTCCACTACAGAGTGTGATACGTGCAGCTGAACACACCGTTTGGTGCTCACTGCCTGCCCTACAGGACACCTACAACACCAGGTTTCTCAGGAAGGCCAAGAACATCATCATGGACTCCAGCCACCCGAACCACGTCCTTTTCTCCCCGGCTTCAATCACCCAGAAGGGGGCAGAGTGGGAGCATCATGGACCCCAGCCACGCCCTGTTCTCCCTGCTTCAATCACCCAGACAGGGGCAGTATGGGAGCATCATGGACCCCAGCCACACCCTGTTCTCCCCGCTTCAATCACCCAGACGGGGGCAGTATGGGAGCATCATGGACCCCAGCCACGCCCTGTTCTCCCCGCTTCAATCACCCAGACAGGGGCAGTATGGGAGCATCATGGACCCCAGCCACACCCTGTTCTCCCCGCTTCAATCACCCAGACGGGGGCAGTATGGGAGCATCATGGACCCCAGCCACGCCCTGTTCTCCCTGCTTCAAATCACCCAGACGGGGGCAGTATGGGAGCATCATGGACCCCAGCCACGCCCTGTTCTCCCTGCTTCAAATCACCCAGACAGGGGCAGTATGGGAGCATCATGGACCCCAGCCACGCCCTGTTCTCCCTGCTTCAATCACCCAGACAGGGGCAGTATGGGAGCATCATGGACCCCAGCCACACCCTGTTCTCCCTGCTTCAATCACCCAGACAGGGGCAGTATGGGAGCATCATGGACCCCAGCCACACCCTGTTCTCCCTGCTTCAATCACCCAGACGGGGGCAGTATGGGAGCATCATGGACCCCAGCCACGCCCTGTTCTCCCCGCTTCAATCACCCAGACAGGGGCAGTATGGGAGCATCATGGCAAAAACTGTAAGACTGGCCAATAGTTTCTACCCTCAGACCATCAGGCTGCTGAACAGTCACCACTAGACAGCTACCTGCTCCCCCTATGGACTGTACCCATGTGACTATTAAACACAGTACCCTGTACCCTGTACATGTGACTAAATACAGTACCCTGTACCCTGTACATGTGACTATTAAACACAGTACCCTGTATTAAACACTGAGGGGTGCATGCTTAGTCCCTTCCTGTACTTCCTGTTCACCCATGCAGCACGACTTCAATGCCATCATTAAGTTTGCTGACGCCGGTGGTAGACGATGATGAGACGGCCTACAGGGAGGAAGTCAGAGACCTGGTGGTAGGCCTGACCCCTGATGATGAGACGGCCTACAGGGAGGAGGTCAGAGACCTGGTGGTAGGCCTGACCCCTGACGATGATGAGACGGCCTACAGGGAGGAGGTCAGAGACCTGGTGGTAGGCCTGACCCCTGATGATGAGACGGCCTATAGAGAGGAGGTCAGAGACCTGGTGGTAGGCCTGACCCCTGATGATGAGACGGCCTACAGGGAGGAGTTCAGAGACCTGGTGGTAGGCCTGACCCCTGATGATGATGAGACGGCCTACAGGGAGGAGGTCAGAGACCTGGTGGTGGGCCTGACCCCTGACGATGAGACGGCCTACAGGGAGGAGGTCAGAGACCTGGTGGTAGGCCTGACCCCTGACGATGAGACGGCCTACAGGGAGGAGGTCAGAGACCTGGTGGTAGGCCTGACCCCTGACGATGAGACGGCCTACAGGGAGGAGGTCAGAGACCTGATGGTAGGCCTGACCCCTGACGATGAGACGGCCTACAGGGAGGAGGTCAGAGACCTGGTGGTAGGCCTGACCCCTGACGATGAGACGGCCTACAGGGAGGAGGTCAGAGACCTGGTGGTAGGCATGACCCCTGACGATGAGACGGCCTACAGGGAGGAGGTCAGAGACCTGGTGGTAGGCCTGACCCCTGACGATGAGACGGCCTACAGGGAGGTCAGAGACCTGGTGGTGGGCCTGACCCCTGGCGATGAGACGGCCTACAGGGAGGTCAGAGACCTGGTGGTGGGCCTGACCCCTGACGATGAGACGGCCTACAGGGAGGAGGTCAGAGACCTGGTGGTAGGCCTGACCCCTGACGATGATGAGACTGCCTACAGGGAGGAGGTCAGAGACCTGGTGGTAGGCCTGACCCCTGATGATGAGACGGCCTACAGGGAGGAGGTCAGAGACCTGGTGGTAGGCCTGACCCCTGACGATGAGACGGCCTACAGGGAGGTCAGAGACCTGGTGGTGGGCCTGACCCCTGACGATGAGACGGCCTACAGGGAGGAGGTCAGAGACCTGGTGGTAGGCCTGACCCCTGACGATGATGAGACTGCCTATAGAGAGGAGGTCAGAGACCTGGTGGTAGGCCTGACCCCTGACGATGATGAGACTGCCTATAGGGAGGAGGTCAGAGACCTGGTGGTAGGCCTGACCCCTGATGATGAGACGGCCTACAGGGAGGTCAGAGACCTGGTGGTAGGCCTGACCCCTGATGATGAGACGGCCTACAGGGAGGAGGTCAGAGACCTGGTGGTGGGCCTGACCCCTGACGATGAGACGGCCTACAGTGAGGAGGTCAGAGACCTGGTGGTGGGCCTGACTCCTGGCGATGAGACGGCCTACAGGGAGGTCAGAGACCTGGTGGTGGGCCTGACCCCTGATGATGAGACGGCCTACAGGGAGGAGGTCAGAGACCTGGTGGTAGGCATGACCCCTGACGACGATGAGACGGCCTACAGGGAGGAGGTCAGAGACCTGGTGGTAGGCCTGACCCCTGACAATGAGACGGCCTACAGGGAGGAGGTCAGAGACCTGGTGGTAGGCCTGACCCCTGACGATGAGACGGCCTACAGGGAGGAGGTCAGAGACCTGGTGGTAGGCCTGACCCCTGACGATGAGACGGCCTACAGGGAGGTCAGAGACCTGGTGGTGGGCCTGACCCCTGGCGATGAGACGGCCTACAGGGAGGTCAGAGACCTGGTGGTGGGCCTGACCCCTGACGATGAGACGGCCTACAGGGAGGAGGTCAGAGACCTGGTGGTAGGCCTGACCCCTGACGATGATGAGACTGCCTATAGAGAGGAGGTCAGAGACCTGGTGGTAGGCCTGACCCCTGACGATGATGAGACTGCCTATAGGGAGGAGGTCAGAGACCTGGTGGTAGGCCTGACCCCTGATGATGAGACGGCCTACAGGGAGGAGGTCAGAGACCTGGTGGTAGGCCTGACCCCTGACGATGAGACGGCCTACAGGGAGGTCAGAGACCTGGTGGTGGGCCTGACCCCTGACGATGAGACGGCCTACAGGGAGGTCAGAGACCTGGTGGTAGGCCTGACCCCTGACGATGATGAGACTGCCTATAGAGAGGTGGTCAGAGACCTGGTGGTAGGCCTGACCCCTGATGATGAGACGGCCTACAGGGAGGTCAGAGACCTGGTGGTGGGCCTGACCCCTGATGATGAGACGGCCTACAGGGAGGAGGTCAGAGACCTGGTGGTAGGCCTGACCCCTGACGATGATGAGACTGCCTATAGAGAGGAGGTCAGAGACCTGGTGGTAGGCCTGACCCCTGACGATGATGAGACTGCCTATAGGGAGGAGGTCAGAGACCTGGTGGTAGGCCTGACCCCTGATGATGAGACGGCCTACAGGGAGGAGGTCAGAGACCTGGTGGTGGGCCTGACCCCTGACGATGAGACGGCCTACAGGGAGGTCAGAGACCTGGTGGTAGGCCTGACCCCTGACGATGATGAGACGGCCTACAGAGAGGAGGTCAGAGATCTGGTGGTAGGCCTGACCCCTGACGATGATGAGACGGCCTATAGAGAGGAGGTCAGAGACCTGGTGGTGGGCCTGACCCCTGATGATGAGACGGCCTACAGGGAGGAGGTCAGAGACCTGGTGGTAGGCCTGACCCCTGATGATGAGACGGCCTACAGGGAGGAGGTCAGAGACCTGGTGGTAGGCCTGACCCCTGACGATGATGAGACTGCCTATAGAGAGGAGGTCAGAGACCTGGTGGTGGGCCTGACCCCTGACGATGAGACGGCCTACAGGGAGGTCAGAGACCTGGTGGTGGGCCTGACCCCTGGCGATGAGACGGCCTACAGGGAGGTCAGAGACCTGGTGGTAGGCCTGACCCCTGACGATGAGACGGCCTACAGGGAGGAGGTCAGAGACCTGGTGGTAGGCCTGACCCCTGACGATGAGACGGCCTACAGGGAGGTCAGAGACCTGGTGGTAGGCCTGACCCCTGACGATGAGACGGCCTACAGGGAGGAGGTCAGAGACCTGGTGGTAGGCCTGACCCCTGACGATGAGACGGCCTACAGGGAGGAGGTCAGAGACCTGGTGGTGGGCCTGACCCCTGATGATGAGACGGCCTACAGGGAGGAGGTCAGAGACCTGGTGGTGGGCCTGACCCCTGATGATGAGACGGCCTACAGGGAGGAGGTCAGAGACCTGGTGGTAGGCATGACCCCTGACGATGATGAGACGGCCTACAGGGAGGAGGTCAGAGACCTGGTGGTCGGCCTGACCCCTGATGATGATGAGACTGCCTATAGAGAGGAGGTCAGAGACCTGGTGGTAGGCCTGACCCCTGACGATGATGAGACTGCCTATAGAGAGGAGGTCAGAGACCTGGTGGTAGGCCTGACCCCTGACGATGATGAGACTGCCTATAGGGAGGAGGTCAGAGACCTGGTGGTAGGCCTGACCCCTGATGATGAGACGGCCTACAGGGAGGTCAGAGACCTGGTGGTGGGCCTGACCCCCTGACGATGAGACGGCCTACAGGGAGGAGGTCAGAGACCTGGTGGTAGGCCTGACCCCTGACGATGATGAGACTGCCTATAGAGAGGAGGTCAGAGACCTGGTGGTAGGCCTGACCCCTGACGATGATGAGACTGCCTATAGGGAGGAGGTCAGAGACCTGGTGGTAGGCCTGACCCCTGACGATGAGACGGCCTACAGGGAGGAGGTCAGAGACCTGGTGGTAGGCCTGACCCCTGATGATGAGACGGCCTACAGGGAGGAGGTCAGAGACCTGGTGGTAGGCCTGACCCCTGACGATGAGACGGCCTACAGGGAGGTCAGAGACCTGGTGGTGGGCCTGACCCCTGACGATGAGACGGCCTACAGGGAGGAGGTCAGAGACCTGGTGGTAGGCCTGACCCCTGACGATGATGAGACTGCCTATAGAGAGGTGGTCAGAGACCTGGTGGTAGGCCTGACCCCTGATGATGAGACGGCCTACAGGGAGGAGGTCAGAGACCTGGTGGTAGGCCTGACCCCTGACGATGAGACGGCCTACAGGGAGGTCAGAGACCTGGTGGTGGGCCTGACCCCTGACGATGAGACGGCCTACAGGGAGGAGGTCAGAGACCTGGTGGTAGGCCTGACCCCTGACGATGATGAGACTGCCTATAGAGAGGTGGTCAGAGACCTGGTGGTAGGCCTGACCCCTGATGATGAGACGGCCTACAGGGAGGTCAGAGACCTGGTGGTAGGCCTGACCCCTGACGATGAGACGGCCTACAGGGAGGAGGTCAGAGACCTGGTGGTGGGCCTGACCCCTGACGATGATGAGACTGCCTATAGAGAGGTGGTCAGAGACCTGGTGGTGGGCCTGACCCCTGACGATGATGAGACTGCCTATAGGGAGGAGGTCAGAGACCTGGTGGTAGGCCTGACCCCTGATGATGAGACGGCCTACAGGGAGGTCAGAGACCTGGTGGTAGGCCTGACCCCTGACGATGAGACGGCCTACAGGGAGGAGGTCAGAGACCTGGTGGTAGGCCTGACCCCTGACGATGATGAGACTGCCTATAGAGAGGAGGTCAGAGACCTGGTGGTAGGCCTGACCCCTGACGATGATGAGACTGCCTATAGGGAGGAGGTCAGAGACCTGGTGGTAGGCCTGACCCCTGATGATGAGACGGCCTACAGGGAGGAGGTCAGAGACCTGGTGGTAGGCATGACCCCTGACGATGAGACGGCCTATAGGGAGGTCAGAGATCTGGTGGTAGGCCTGACCCCTGACGATGAGACGGCCTATAGGGAGGTCAGAGATCTGGTGGTAGGCCTGACCCCTGATGATGATGAGACGGCCTATAGAGAGGAGGTCAGAGACCTGGTGGTAGGCCTGACCCCTGACGATGATGAGACGGCCTATAGAGAGGAGGTCAGAGACCTGGTGGTAGGCCTGACCCCTGACGATGATGAGACGGCCTATAGAGAGGAGGTCGGAGACCTGGTGGTAGGCCTGACCCCTGACGATGATGAGACGGCCTATAGAGAGGTCAGAGACCTGGTGGTAGGCCTGACCCCTGACGATGATGAGACGGCCTATAGAGAGGTCAGAGACCTGGTGGTAGGCCTGACCCCTGACGATGATGATACGGCCTACAGGGAGGAGGTCAGAGACCTGGTGGTAGGCCTGACCCCTGACAATGATGAGACGGCCTACAGGGAGGAGGTCAGAGACCTGGTGGTAGGCCTGACCCCTGACGATGATGAGACGGCCTACAGAGAGGAGGTCAGAGACCTGGTGGTAGGCCTGACCCCTGACGATGAGACGGCCTATAGAGAGGAGGTCAGAGATCTGGTGGTAGGCCTGACCCCTGACGATGATGAGACGGCCTATAGAGAGGAGGTCAGAGATCTGGCAGCCAGGAGAACATCTCTCTTAACGTGAGCAAGACAAAAGGAGCTGATCGTGGACCACAGGAAACAGAGGGCCGAGCATGCCACCCGTTCAGATCGATGGGGCTGTAGTGGAGCAGATCGAGAGCTTCAAATTCCTCTGTGTTCGCGGTGCATTCAGAAAGTATTCAGACCCCTTGACTTTTTACACATTTTGCTACGTGACAGCCATATTCTAAAATGGATTAAGTAGTCCCCGCCCCCCGCCCCCAGCAATCTACACACAATACCCCATAGTGACAAATCAAAAACAGGTTTTTAGACATTTTTGAAAATGTATTAAAAATACAAAATTGAAATACTACATTTCCATAAGTATTCAGACCCTTTACTCAGCACTTTGTTGAAGCACCTTTGGCAGCGATAACAGTCTTGATAAGAGAGTCTGCTCAATGACTCACATTTAATGTGATGCATAGACTTCCATACAACAAGACATAAAGTGCAAGTATTCAGACCCCATGACTTTTTCCCAAAAATGTTACGTTACCTTATACTAAAATGGATTTAATTGTTTCCCCTCCTCATCAATCTACACACAATACCCCATAATGACATCACAATACCCCATAATGACATCTCAATACTCCATAATGACACCACAATACCCCATAATGACATCACAATACCCCATAAGGACAACACAATACCCCATAATGACATCACAATACCCCATAATGACATCTCAATACTCCATAATGACACCACAATACCCCATAATGACATCTCAATACCCCATAATGACACCACAATACTCCATAATGACACCACAATACCCCATAATGACATCTCAATACCCCATAATGACACCACAATACCCCATAATGACATCACAATACACCATAATGACATCACAATACCCCACAATGACATCACAATACCCCATAATGACATCACAATACCCCATAAGGACATCACAATACCCCACAATGACATCACAATACCCCGCAAAGACATCACAATACCCCATAAGGACATCACAATACCCCACAATGACATCACAATACCCCATAATGACATCACAATACCCCATAAGGACAAAGCAAAAACAGGTTTTTAGAAATGTTTGCACATTTATTAAAAATACAAAACTGAAATATCACAAATATTACATAATTCAGACCCTTTACTCTGTACTTTGTTGAAGCATCTTTGGCAGCGATTACAGCCTCAAGTCTTCTTGGGTATGACGCTACAAGCTTGGCACACCAGTTTTTGGGGAGTTTCTCCCATTCTTCTCTGCAGATCCTCTCAAGCTCTGTCAGGTTGGATGGGGAGCGTCGGTGCACAGCTATTTAAAAGTCTCTCCAGAGATGTTCGATAGGGTTCAAGTCCGGGCTCTGGCTGGGCAACTCAAGTACATCCAGAGACTTGTCCCGAAGCCACTCCTCCATAGTCTTGGCTGTGTGCTTTGGGTCGTTGTCCTGTTGGCAGGTGAACCTTCGCCCCAGTCTGAGGTCCTGAGCGCTCTGGAGCAGGTTTTCATCAAGGATCTCTCTGTATTTTTCTCCATTCATCTTTCCCTCCATCCTGACTAGTCTCCCAGTCCCTGGCGCTGAAAAACATCCTCACAGCATGATGCTGCCACCACCATGCTTCACCGTAAGGACCATGCCAGGTTTCTTTGGCTGGGCGGTCAGCTCTGGTTCCAAATTTCTTCCATTTAAGAATGACTGTGTTCTTGGGAATTTTTTCTTATTTAAATCAATTTTAGCTGTAAAGTAACAAAATGTGGAAAAAGTAATGGGGTCTGAATACTTTCCGAATGCACCATAACTAAGGAATTATACCAGGCGGTATCAGAGGAAGGCCTTAAAAATAGTCAAAGACACCAGCCACCCAAGTCATAGACTGTTCTCTCTGCTACCGCACAGCAAGTGGCACCGATGCACCAAGTCTGGAACCAACGGGACCCTGAACAGCTTTGACCCCCATCAGACTGATAAACAGTTAGTTAACAGTTCCTTAGATACTCAGTTAGGTAACAGTTCCTTAGATACCCAGTTAGGTAACAGTTCCTTAGATACCCAGTTAGTTAACAGTTCCTTAGATACCCAGTTAGGTAACAGTTCCTTAGATACCCAGTTAGTTAACAGTTCCTTAGATACCCAGTTAGGTAACAGTTCCTTAGATACCCAGTTAGGTAACAGTTCCTTAGATACCCAGTTAGGTAACAGTTCCTTAGATACCCAGTTAGGTAACAGTTCCTTAGATACCCAGTTAGGTAACAGTTCCTTAGATACCCAGTTAGGTAACAGTTCCTTAGATACCCAGTTAGGTAACAGTTCCTTAGATACCCAGTTAGGTAACAGTTCCTTAGATACCCAGTTAGGTAACAGTTCCTTAGATACCCAGTTAGGTAACAGTTCCTTAGCAATGACCCTTTGCACCAACTCTTTTGACTCATCACATACACTGCTGTTACTGTCTATTATCTATCCTTTACCCCTACCTACAGTATACTGTTGTTACTGTCTAGTATCTATCCTTTACCCCTACCTACAGTATACTGCTGTTACTGTCTATTATCTATCCTTTACCACTACCTACAGTATACTGTTGTTACTGTCTATTATCTATCCTTTACCCCTACCTACAGTATACTGTTGTTACTGTCTATTATCTATCCTACCTACAGTATACTGTTGTTACTGTCTATTATATATCCTTTACCCCTACCTACAGTATACTGCTGTTACTGTCTATTATCTATCCTTTACCCCTACCTACAGTATACTGCTGTTACTGTCTATTATCTATCCTTTACCCCTACCTACAGTATACTGCTGTTACTGTCTATTATCTATCCTTTACCCCTACCTACAGTATACTGCTGTTACTGTCTATTATCTATCCTTTACCCCTACCTACAGTATACTGCTGTTATTGTCTACTATCTATCCTTTACCCCTACCTACAGTATACTGCTGTTACTGTCTATTATCTATCCTTTACCCCTACCTACAGTATACTGCTGTTACTGTCTATTATCTATCCTTTACCCCTACCTACAGTATACTGCTGTTACTGTCTATTATCTATCCTTTACCCCTACCTACAGTATACTGCTGTTACTGTCTATTATCTATCCTTTACCCCTACCTACAGTATACTGCTGTTACTGTCTATTATCTATCCTTTACCCCTACCTACAGTATACTACTGTTACTGTCTATTATCTATCCTTTACCCCTACCTACAGTATACTGCTGTTACTGTCTATTATCTATCCTTTACCCCTACCTACAGTATACTGATGTTACTGTCTATTATCTATCCTTTACCCCTACCTACAGTATACTGCTGTTACTGTCTATTATCTATCCTTTACCCCTACCTACAGTATACTGCTGTTACTGTCTATTATATATCCTTTACCTACAGTATACTGTTACTGTCTATTATCTATCCTTTACCCCTACCTACAGTATACTGCTGTTACTGTCTATTATATATCCTTTACCTACAGTATACTGTTACTGTCTATTATCTATCCTTTACCCCTACCTACAGTATACTGCTGTTACTGTCTATTATCTATCCTTTACCTACAGTATACTGTTACTGTCTATTATCTATCCTTTACACCTACCTACAATATACTGCTGTTACTGTCTATTATCTATCCTTTACCTCTACCTACGGTATACTGCTGTTACTGTCTATTATCTATCCTTTACCCCTACCTACAGTATACTGCTGTTACTGTCTATTATCTATCCTTTACCCCTACCCACAGTATACTGCTGTTACTGTCTATTATCTATCCTTTACCTACAGTATACTGTTACTGTCTATTATCTATCCTTTACCCCTACCTACAGTATACTGCTGTTACTGTCTATTATCTATCCTTTACCCCTACCTACAGTATACTGCTGTTACTGTCTATTATCTATCCTCTACCTACGGTATACTGCTGTTACTGTCTATTATCTATCCTTTACCCCTACCTACAGTATACTGCTGTTACTGTCTATTATCTATCCTTTACCCCTACCCACAGTATACTGCTGTTACTGTCTATTATCTATCCTTTACTTACAGTATACTGTTACTGTCTATTATCTATCCTTTACCCCTACCTACAGTATACTGCTGTTACTGTCTATTATCTATCCTTTACCCCTACCTACAGTATACTGCTGTTACTGTCTATTATCTATCCTTTACCCCTACCTACAGTATACTGCTGTTACTGTCTATTATCTATCCTTTACCCCTACCTACAGTATACTACTGTTACTGTCTATTATCTATCCTTTACCCCTACCTACAGTATACTGCTGTTACTGTCTATTATCTATCCTTTACCTACAGTATACTGATGTTACTGTCTATTATCTATCCTTTACCCCTACCTACAGTATACTGCTGTTACTGTCTATTATCTATCCTTTACCCCTACCTACAGTATACTGCTGTTACTGTCTATTATCTATCCTTTACCCCTACCTACAGTATACTACTGTTACTGTCTATTATCTATCCTTTACCCCTAACTACAGTATACTGCTGTTACTGTCTATTATCTATCCTTTACCCCTACCTACAGTATACTGCTGTTACTGTCTATTATCTATCCTTTACCTCTACCTACAGTATACTGCTGTTACTGTCTATTATCTATCCTTTACCCCTACCTACAGTATACTGCTGTTACTGTCTATTATCTATCCTTTACCCCTACCTACAGTATACTGCTGTTACTGTCTATTATCTATCCTTTACCTCTACCTACAGTATACTGCTGTTACTGTCTATTATCTATCCTTTACCCCTACCTACAGTATACTGCTGTTCTGTCTATTATCTATCCTTTACCCCCTACCTACAGTATACTGCTGTTACTGTCTATTATCTATCCTTTACCCCTACAGTATACTGCTGTTACTGTCTATTATCTATCCTTTACCCCTACCTACAGTATACTGCTGTTACTGTCTATTATCTATCCTTTACCCCTACCTACAGTATACTGCTGTTACTGTCTATTATCTATCCTTTACCCCTACCTACAGTATACTGCTGTTACTGTCTATTATCTATCCTTTACCCCTACAGTATACTGCTGTTACTGTCTATTATCTGTCCTTTACCTACAGTATACTGCTGTTACTGTCTATTATCTATCCTTTACCCCTACCTACAGTATACTGCTGTTCTGTCTATTATCCATCCTTTACCCCTACCTACAGTATACTGCTGTTACTGTCTATTATCTATCCTTTACCCCTACCTACAGTATACTGCTGTTACTGTCTATTATCTATCCTTTACCCCTACCTACAGTATACTGTTACTGTCTATTATCTATCCTTTACCCCTACCTACAGTATACTGCTGTTACTGTCTATTATCTATCCTTTACCCCTACCTACAGTATACTGCTGTTACTGTCTATTATCTGTCCTTTACCTACAGTATACTGCTGTTACTGTCTATTATCTATCCTTTACCCCTACCTACAGTATACTGCTGTTACTGTCTATTATCTATCCTTTACCCCTACCTACAGTATACTGCTGTTACTGTCTATTATCTGTCCTTTACCTACAGTATACTGCTGTTACTGTCTATTATCTATCCTTTACCCCTACCTACAGTATACTGCTGTTACTGTCTATTATCTATCCTTTACCCCTACCTACAGTATACTGCTGTTACTGTCTATTATCTATCCTTTACCCCTACCTACAGTATACTGCTGTTACTGTCTATTATCTATCCTTTACCCCTACCTACAGTATACTGATGTTACTGTCTATTATCTATCCTTTACCCCTACCTACAGTATACTGCTGTTACTGTCTATTATCTATCCTTTACCCCTACCTACAGTATACTGCTGTTACTGTCTATTATCTATCCTTTACCCCTACCTACAGTATACTGCTGTTACTGTCTATTATCTATCCTTTACCCCTACCTACAGTATACTGCTGTTACTGTCTATTATCTATCCTTTACCCCTACCTACAGTATACTGCTGTTACTGTCTATTATCTATCCTTTACCCCTACCTACAGTCAACTGCTGCTGTTTATTATATATCCTGTTGCCTAGTCACTTCATCCCTACCTATATGTACATACACTACATGACCAAAAGTATGTGGACACCTGCTTGTCGAACACCATGAGCATTAATATGGAGTTGGTGCCTCACCATTCAGTAGTTCTATAATAGCGGAGATGATGTCTGACGATTCAGTAGTTCTACAATAGCAAGGATGATGTCTGTCTTACCATTCAGTAGTTCTATAATAGTAGGGATGATGTCTGTCTTACCATTCAGTAGTTCTATAATAGCAGGGATGATGTCTGTCTTACCATTCAGTAGTTCTATAATAGCAGGGATGATGTCTGTCTTACCATTCAGTAGTTCTATAATAGTAGGGATGATGTCTGTCTTACCATTCAGTAGTTCTATAATAGCAGGGATGATGTCTGTCTTACCATTCAGTAGTTCTATGATAGTAGGGATGATGTCTGTCTTACCATTCAGTAGTTCTACAATAGCAGGGATGATGTCTGACGATTCAGTAGTTCTACAATAGCAAGGATGATGTCTGACGATTCAGTAGTTCTACAATAGCAAGGATGATGTCTGTCTTACCATTCAGTAGTTCTATAATAGTAGGGATGATGTCTGTCTTACCATTCAGTAGTTCTATAATAGCAGGGATGATGTCTGTCTTACCATTCAGTAGTTCTATAATAGCAGGGATGATGTCTGTCTTACCATTCAGTAGTTCTATAATAGTAGGGATGATGTCTGTCTTACCATTCAGTAGTTCTATAATAGCAGGGATGATGTCTGTCTTACCATTCAGTAGTTCTATGATAGTAGGGATGATGTCTGTCTTACCATTCAGTAGTTCTACAATAGCAGGGATGATGTCTGACGATTCAGTAGTTCTACAATAGCAAGGATGATGTCTGACGATTCAGTAGTTCTACAATAGCAGGGATGATGTCGGTCTTACCATTCAGTAGTTATATAATAGTAGGGATGATGTCGTCTTACCATTCAGCAGTACTATAATAGCAGGGAAGATGTCTGATAATTCAGTAGTTCTACAATAGTAGGGATGATGTCGGTCTTACAATTCAGTAGTTCTATAATACAGGGATGAGGTCTTACCATTCAGTAGTTCTATGGTAGCAGTTATAATGTCTTACCAATAGGCAGTTCTATAATAGCAGGGATGATGTCATCTTACCATTCAGTAGTTCTATAATAGCAGGTATAATGTCTTACCATTCAGTAGTTCTATAATAGTAGGGATGATGTCTTACCATTCAGTAGTTCTATAATAGTAGGGATGATGTCTGTCTTACCATTCAGTAGTTCTATAATAGTAGGGATGATGTCTGTCTTACCATTCAGTAGTTCTATAATAGTAGGGATGATGTCTGTCTTACCATTCAGTAGTTCTATAATAGCAGGGATGATGTCGTCTTACCATTCAGTAGTTCTATGATAGCAGGGATGATGCCAGACTTGGCCAACATGGCGGCACAGCTGTCATCCATGGACACCGTCCCGATCATGATCACCACCTCTAGTATCAGGTCATCCTCTGCAGAGCCTGATGACAACACACAGAGGTCAGGGGTTAGAGAGCCTGATGACAACACACAGAGGGCAGGTGTCAGGGGTTAGAGAGCCTGATGACAACACACAGAGGTCAGGGTTAGAGAGCCTGATGACAACACACAGAGGGCAGGGGTCAGGGGTTAGAGAGCCTAATGACAACACACAGAGGGCAGGTGTCAGGGGTTAGAGAGCCTAATGACAACACACAGAGGTCAGGGGTCAGAGAACCTGAGGACAACACACAGAGGTCAGGGGTCAGAGAACCTGATGACAACACACAGAGGTCAGGTGTCTGGGGTTAGAGAGCCTGATGACAACACACAGAGGTCAGGGGTTAGAGAGCCTGATGACAACACACAGAGGTCAGGGGTTAGAGAGCCTGATGACAACACACAGAGGGCAGGTGTCAGGGGTTAGAGAGCCTGATGACAACACACAGAGGTCAGGGGTTAGAGAGCCTGATGACAACACACAGAGGGCAGGGGTCAGGGGTTAGAGAGCCTAATGACAACACACAGAGGGCAGGTGTCAGGGGTTAGAGAGCCTAATGACAACACACAGAGGTCAGGGGTCAGAGAACCTGAGGACAACACACAGAGGTCAGGGGTCAGAGAACCTGATGACAACACACAGAGGTCAGGTGTCTGGGGTTAGAGAGCCTGATGACAACACACAGAGGTCAGGGGTCAGGGGTTAGAGAGCCTGATGACAACACACAGAGGTCAGGGGTCAGGGGTTAGAGAGCCTGATGACAACACACAGAGGGCAGGTGTCAGGGGTTAGAGAGCCTGATGACAACACACAGAGGTCAGGGGTCAGAGAACCTGAGGACAACACACAGAGGTCAGGGGTCAGAGAACCTGATGACAACACACAGAGGTCAGGTGTCTGGGGTTAGAGAGCCTGATGACAACACACAGAGGTCAGGGGTCAGGGGTTAGAGAGCCTGATGACAACACACAGCGAGGTCAGGGGTCAGGGGTTAGAGAGCCTGATGACAACACACAGAGGTCAGGGGTCAGAGAACCTGATGACAACACACAGAGGTCAGGAGTCAGAGAACCTGATGACAACACACAGAGGTCAGGAGTCAGAGAACCTGATGACAACACACAGAGGTCAGCGGTCAGAGGGTACAAAAGGTGAACTCCTGTTCTTCTTGTTTTCATAACTACAGTCTCTTTAGAACACCTTTACAACACCTTTACAACACCTCCGTAATCTCTCAGAAACTAAATCCACTCTTCTTCAGTGATGTAGTTACCTAGTTTGAGTCTCTTTCTATCAATTCAAATCAAATGAAAAGGGCTTTATTGTCACGGGAAACGTGTTTACACGGCCAAAGCAAAACAACAATAAACCAAAGATACCGAGCAACATCAACAAAAACAATGTGGAATCTAACGGTAAATATTGCACTGAAAAAGATCTAAAAAAAAGAGTGATGTAATCAGCTATGGACGGTGTTTTAGCAATGTAGTGGGGGAAGATAAATAAACAGGTAAATATAGCTGGTATTTATGTTGTTTGGTTAACAGATATGGGAGTTTAATTTGTTTTCAAATTCTTTGTGGTTCTGTGGCTTCTGAAAAGCCAACTGACATTTACTCCTGATGTGCTGACCTGTTGCTGACCTGTTGCTGACCTGTTGCTGACCTGTTGCTGACCTGTTGCATCCTCTACAACTACTGGGATTATTATTATTTGACCCTGCTGGTCATCTATGAACGTTTGGACATCTTGAAGAACGATCTGGCCTTAATGGCCATGTACTCTGTTATAATCTCCACCTGGCACAGCCAGAAGAGAACTGGCCACCCCTCAGAGCCTGGTACCTCTGGTCTAACCAGTACACCCAGAAGAGGACTGGCCACCCCTCAGAGCCTGGTTCCTCTCTACCTGGCACAGCCAGAAGAGAACTGGCCACCCCTCAGAGCCTGGTTCCTCTCTACCCAGTACAGCCAGAAGAGGACTGGCCACCCCTCAGAGCCTGGTTCCTCTCTACCCAGTACAGCCAGAAGAGAACTGGCCACCCCTCAGAGCCTGGTTCCTCTCTACCCGGCACAGCCAGAAGAGGACTGGCCACCCCTCAGAGCCTGGTTCCTCTCTACCTGGCACAGCCAGAAGAGGACTGGCCACCCCTCAGAGCCTGGTTCCTCTCTACCTGGCACAGTCAGAAGAGGACTGGCCACCCCTCAGAGCCTGGTTCCTCTCTACCCAGTACAGCCAGAAGAGGACTGGCCACCCCTCAGAGCCTGGTTCCTCTCTACCTGGCACAGTCAGAAGAGGACTGGCCACCCCTCAGAGCCTGGTTCCTCTCTACCCAGTACAGCCAGAAGAGGACTGGCCACCCCTCAGAGCCTGGTTCCTCTCTACCTGGCACAGCCAGAAGAGGACTGGCCACCCCTCAGAGCCTGGATCCTCTCTACCTGGCACAGCCAGAAGAGGACTGGCCACCCCTCAGAGCCTGGTTCCTCTCTACCTGGCACAGCCAGAAGAGGACTGGCCACCCCTCAGAGCCTGGATCCTCTCTACCTGGCACAGCCAGAAGAGGACTGGCCACCCCTCAGAGCCTGGTTCCTCTCTACCTGGCACAGCCAGAAGAGGACTGGCCACCCCTCAGAGCCTGGTTCCTCTCCACCCGGCACAGCCAGAAGAGGACTGGCCACCCCTCATAGCCTGGTTCCCCTCTAGGTTTCTTCCTAGGTTTTGGCCTTTCTAGGGAGTTTTTCCTAGCCACCGTGCTTCTACACCTGCATTGCTTGCTGTTTGGGGGTTTTAGGCTGGGTTTCTGTACAGCACTTTGAGATATCAGCTGATGTTAGAAGGGCTATATAAATACATGTGATCTGAGGGAAGTATGTATCTCTAATATGGTCATACATTGGGCAGGAGGTTAGGAAGTGCAGCTCAGTTCCCACCTCATTTTGTGGGCAGTGGGCACATAGCCTGTCTTCTCCTGAGAGCCAGGTCTGCCTATGGCGGCCTCTCTCAATAGCAAGGCTATGTTCACTGAGTCTGTACATAGTTAAGGATGTTCTTACTTTTAGGTCAGTCACAGTGGTCAGGTATTCTGCCACTGTGTATTCCTTGTTTAGGGCCAAATAGCATCCTAGTTTTTTTGTTGATTCTTTCCAGTGTGTTAAATAGTTATCTATTTGGTTTCTCATAATTTGGTTGGGTCTAATTGTGTTGCTGTCCTGAGGCTTTGTGGGGTCTGTTTGTGTTTGTGAACAGAGCCCCAGAACCAGCTGGCTAAGGGGACTCTACCCTAGGTTCATCTCTCTGTAGGTGAGGGCTTTGTGGGGTCTGTTTGTGTTTGTGAACAGAGCCCCAGAACCAGCTGGCTAAGGGGACTCTTCCCTAGGTTCATCTCTCTGTAGGTGAGGGCTTTGTGGGGTCTGTTTGTGTTTGTGAACAGAGCCCCAGAACCAGCTGGCTAAGGGGACTCTACCCTAGGTTCATCTCTCTGTAGGTGAGGGCTTTGTGGGGTCTGTTTGTGTTTGTGAACAGAGCCCCAGAACCAGCTGGCTAAGGGGACTCTACCCTAGGTTCCTCTCTCTGTAGGTGAGGGCTTTGTGGTGGAATGAGTGGGCATCGCTTCCTCAGGGTGGTTATAGAATTCACTCACCTGGTTTGAGCCTATCTTTAAAGTAAGGTACCAGGTTGTACTCCTTCAGCACCAGTTCCCAGTCCAGATCAGCGATAGTGAGGTTAGCCAGGGTCCCCAGACACTCGATCACATACTCTTCGTTTTCATCAGGACTGATCTGGGCTGCCAGGTCTCCTACATAGTCCTGGGGGAGACCATTCGGTTAGTAAGTCACTTAGCAACACCTCATTCATACAGTCTCTAAATAAATATCTCTGCTGCTGCCTCATGGGAACTGGATGCTTTTATATGGCTTCATTGCTGGGAGCTTCACAATGTGTTCTTCATTAGTCTTTTCAACCAATCCAGTCACAACATCTGCTTGATCAAGTCATTCAAATCCAACATGAATTTAGTACTAACGATGAAGATGTGTTTGGTTGGTCCGTCGTGTTGAGAGATGTTTCGTATCATCTTCATAAGTAAAGGATCCTTCAGCTTCAGAGCTCTCTTCATCAACATCTTCAGACCATTACCTGAGGGAAGGGAAGCAAGCATTCATTACTTATTCAACAGCATGTGCACTATTTATACTAATTCATTCATTTATGACACATGGAAGGTGACAACGAAGAGTCTTGGACATATTTCTATTGTTCTTAGATCACCAGACCATCTCTGATACATATGTGGTCTGTACCTTCACAGATGAGCTGTGTAACTCATAGTGGTCCTCCCTACCTTCACCGATGAGCTGTATAACTCACAGTGGTCCCCCCTACCTTCACAGATGAGCTGTGTAACTCACAGTGGTCCTCCCTACCTTCACAGATGAGCTGTATAACTCACAGTGGTCCTCTCTACCTTCACAGCTGAGCTGTATAACTCACAGTGGTCCTCCCTACCTTCACAGCTGAGCTGTATAACTCACAGTGGTCCTCCCTACCTTCACAGCTGAGCTGTATAACTCATAGTGGACCACCCTACCTTCACAGATGAGCTGTATAACTCACAGTGGTCCTCCCTACCTTCACAGATGAGCTGTATAACTCACAGTGGTCCCCCCTACCTTCACAGATGAGTTGTATAACTCACAGTGGTCCTCCCTACCTTCACAGCTGAGCTGTATAACTCACAGTGGTCTTCCCTACCTTCACAGATGAGCTGTATAACTCACAGTGGTCCTCCCTACCTTCACAGATGAGCTGTATAACTTACAGTGGTCCCCCCTACCTTCACAGATGAGCTGTATAACTCAGTGGTCTTCCCTACCTTCACAGATGAGCTGTATAACTCACAGTGGTCTTCCCTACCTTCACAGATGAGCTGTATAACTCACAGTGGTCTTCCCTACCTTCACAGATGAGCTGTATAACTCACAGTGGTCTTCCCTACCTTCACAGATGAGCTGAGCGTTCTTCTTGTTAGCTGCCAGGTTGATACAGAAGGAGATGAGCTCAGCATCGATCCTGTCCTCACTGTGCTCAAACAACATCTTCATCAACTGGTGAGTCAACACAGAGCACTAAGTTAGCATGTTAGCAATAGATACACAGAACAAAAATATAAACACACCATGTAAAGTGTTGGTCCCATGTTTCACGAGTTGAAATAAAAGACACCAGACATTTTCTTGACGCACAAAAAAAGCTTATTTCTATCTAATTTGGTGCACAAATGTGTTTACATCCCTGTCAGTGAGCATTTCTCCTTTGCCAAGATAATCCATCCACCTGACAGCTAATTCAACAGCATGATCATTACACAGGTACACCTTGTGCCGGGGACAATAAAAGGCCACTTAAAAATAATAACAACTAAAAATCAACACCAGAAACCCTAGACTCCAATTTGTATACCACCCCTAAAGATTCACAGATGATCTCTATTGCACTCCACACTGCCCTTTCCCACCTGGACAAAGGGAACACCTACGTGAGAATGCTATTCATTGACTACAGCTCAGCGTTCAACCCCATATTCCCCTCAAAGCTCATCACCAAGCTAAGGACCCTGGGACTAAACACCTCCCTCTGCAACTGGATCCTGGACTTCCTGACGGGTCTCCGCCGGTGGTAAAAGTTGGTAGCAACAAATCCGCCACGCTGATCCTCAACACTGGGGCCCCTCAGGGTTGTGTACTTAGTCCCCTCCTGTACTCCCTGTTCACCCACGACTGCGTGGCCAAGCACGACTCCAACGCCATCATTAAGTTTGCCGATGACACAACGGTGGTTGGCCTGATCAACATCAACGATGAGACGGCCTATAGGGAGGAGGTCAGAGAACTGGCACTGTGGTGCCATGACAACAACCTCTCCCTTCATGTGAGCAAGACTAAGGACCTGATTGTGGACTACAGGAAAAGGAGGACCGAGCACGCCCCCATTCTCATCGACGGGGCTGCAGTGGAGCAGGTTGAGAGCTTCAAGTTCCTTGGCGTCCACATCACCGACAAACTAACATTATACCTTCATTTCAACAAGGAACACAGACTGAGACCAAGGTCTCTTTTACAGCTGGGCCCTGCGTATACATGTTTACACATACTGTTCTCCCTGCTACCGCACGGCAAGCGGTACCGGAGCGTCAAGTCTAGGTCCAAGAGGTTTCTAAACAGCATCTACCCCCATATGACTCCTGAACATCTCATCAAACGGCCACCAGACTATTTGCCTGGACCCACCTTTACGCTGCTGCTACTCTCTGTTATTATCTCGTCACTTTAATAACTCTACCTACGTACATATTGTCCATATTACCTCAATTACCTCGACCTACCAGTACCCCCTGTATATAGCCTCGCTATTGTTATTTCTCTTTAATTATTTATAAGCATTTCACTGTAAGGGTGTTGTATTGTTGTATTCCACATATGTGACAAATAACACTGCTGTGGGTGCTGATCTAGGATCAGGTGTTGTACTGTTTGTTACCTGTGGGATGCAGTCAGTGTAGGCGAACTGTTGTGGGTGCTGATCTAGGATCAGGTGTTGTACTGTTTGTTACCTGTGGGATGCAGTCAGTGTAGGCGAACTGTTGTGGGTGCTGATCTAGGATCAGGTGTTGTACTGTTTGTTACCTGTGGGATGCAGTCAGTGTAGGCGAACTGTTGTGGGTGCTGATCTAGGATCAGGTGTTGTACTGTTTGTTACCTGTGGGATGCAGTCAGTGTAGGCGAACTGTTGTGGGTGCTGATCTAGGATCAGGTGTTGTACTGTTTGTTACCTGTGGGATGCAGTCAGTGTAGGCGAACTGTTGTGGGTGCTGATCTAGGATCAGGTGTTGTACTGTTTGTTACCTGTGGGATGCAGTCAGTGTAGGCGAACTGTTGTGGGTGCTGATCTAGGATCAGGTGTTGTACTGTTTGTTACCTGTGGGATGCAGTCAGTGTGGCGAACATGGACTTGAACCTGTCATCGACACTGATGTGGTACTAGGATCACATGTTGCCATCTGCTTGTGGGATCAGTCAGTCACCTGACAGAAGGTGTTGTACTGTTACTACACATTAAACTGTTGCTCAAATCTGATACAGGTGTTGTACAGCCTGATAGTCAGTGTGATCTGGTGGGTGCTGATCTAGGATAGAATGAGTTTGTTACCTGTGGGAGCAGAGAACAGAGACAGGAGAGGAAGTACTGTTTGAACAGAGGGATGCAGTCAGTGTGGGAAGAGTGAACAGAGATCTAGAGAGAGGAACTGAGTTACCTGAACAGAGATAGAGAGAGGAAGGTGAGAACAGAGATAGAGTTGAGGAACCTGAGGAACAGAGATAGAGAGAGGAAGGTGCTGAACTAGAGATAGGTGTTGTACTGTTTGTTACAGAGATAGTCAGTGTAGGAACTGTTGAGGGTGCAGAGATAGGTGTTGTACTGTTTGTTACCTGTGGGATGCAGTCAGAGATAGAACTGTTGGAAGAGCTGAACAGAGATAGAGTTGTAGGAACCTGAGAACATGCAGAGTAGAGAGCAACTGCTGATCTAGGAGAGGTGTTGTAGAAACCTATGCAGTCAACCTAAAAACATAGAGACCAGAAAACCTGTTAGTCTATGCACCTGTCAACTATTGTGGGTGCACTAAAACAATGCAGTCAGTGTAAACTTGTTATGCAGGTGAATGAGGACCCAAGTCAGTGTAGCGACTTAACAAAACAGAGTCTTTATTCCAGTATTTGACAAAAGTGATAATCCTGGAAATATCAAGTGTGAAAACAAAACAGGAAAACTGAAATTACCATCAGTCAGTAGAAAGGACTGACTGGAGACTCCTGTGCATAGACTGCAGGTTGCTTCGGGAAGGCACTGTTTGTTACCGTGGGATGGGAGCAGACCTGGACACCTGCTCACACGCAGCATCTGAAGACAGGATAAAACCATCTGCTTGTGGTTCTCGTCAGACAAGGACACAGAACTTAAACGAACATCATACAGCCAGATAGATTGACAGGACAGAAACGAGAAAACAAGGGGAGAAATAGGGACTCTAATCAGAGGACAAGATAGGGAACAGGTGTGCAAAGACTAAATGAGTGAGTAGGAGAATGGGAACAGCTGGGAGCAGGAGCGGAACGATAGAGAGGAGAGAGAGATAGAGGAAGAGAGAAAAATAGGGAACGAACCTAATAAGACCAGCAGGAGAGAGAAATTGAACAGAAGGGAAAAACATAATGACAAGACAATATAAGACAAAACATGACAGAAATACACTACGGAAAAAGAAGGAACAGCTCGTCAGCTCAATGTAATTAAATGTAATTAAATAATCCATAGACTAACCACTTCTGGGAGAATTGGAACACACTAAAACAAACAAAGAGTTGTCTATCCAAAACGGAGATGTATGGATAGACCACTTCTCTTTTCGGACATCTTCACTTGTTTGTCATTTAGCAGACGCTCTTCTCCAGAGCGACTTACAGGAGCAATTAGGGTTAAGTGCCTTGCTCAAGGGCACATCGGCAGACTTTTCATCTAGTTGGCTCGGAGATTTGAACCAACAATCTTTTGGTTACTGGCCCAGCTATTAACTTCGAGGGCAGAGGGCAGCATTCGGAATTTTGGATGAAAAGCGTGCCCAAATTAAACTGCCTGCTACTCTAGCCATAAAAGCTAGAATATGCATATAATTCGTACATTTGGATAGAAAACACTCTGAAGTTTCTAAAACTGTTTGAATGATGTCTGTGAGTATAACAGAACTCATATGGCAGGCAAAAACCTGAGAAAAAACCCAACCAGGAAGTGGGAAATCTGAGGTTTGTAGTTCTTCAACTCATTGCCTATCGAATACAAAGTGTCTATGGGGTCATATTGCACTTTCCAAGATGCTTCTACTAAATGTCAACAGTCTTTAGAACCTTGTTTGAGGCTTCTACTGTGAATGAGGGGGGAATGGGAGCTGAATGAGTCAGAGGTCTGTCAGAGTGGCATGAGCTGATCACATGAGAGTCAGCTTGCGTTCCATTGCATTTCTAAAGACAAAGGAATTCTCCGGTTGGAACATTATTGAAGATTTATGATAACAACATCCTAAAGATTGATTCTATACTTAGTTTCACATGTTTCTACGAACTGTAATATAACTTTCGTCTGAACTTTCGCCTGGACTTGCCTGCACCTCGTGAGTTTGGATTAAACGCGCAAACAAAAAGGAGGTATTTGGACATAAATTATGGACTTTATCGAACAAAACAAACATTTATTGTGGATTCCTGGGAGTGCATTCTGATGAAGATCATCAAAGGTAAGTGAATATTTAGAATGCTATTTCTGACTTATGTTGACTCCACAATATGGCGGATATCTGTATGGCTTGTTTTGGTCTCTGAGCCCTGTATACTCAGATTATTGCATGGTGTGTTTTTTCCATAAAGTGTTTTTGAAATCTGACAGCTAGTTTATTAAGGATAAGTGGATCTAAAATTCCATGCATAACACTTGTATCTTTGATCAATGTTTATTATGAGTATTTCTGTAAATTGATGTGGCTCTCTGCAAAATCACAGGATGTTTTGGAACTACTGAACATAACGTAAACTGAGATTTTGGATATAAATATGTGGCTGGATTTACAAGTTTATCTTTAAAATGGTGTAAAATACTTGTATGTTTGAGGAATTGTAATTATGGGATTTCTGTTGTTTTGAATTTGGCGCCCTGCACTTTCACTGGCTGTTGACGAGGTGGGGCCAATACCGTCCCACATACCCTAGTGAGGTTTAAAGACTAGCAGAACCCACTGGATTCTCCAATTACATTGGATGAACTACAGGACAAAAATACAAAACCTTCAACCCAAAAAGCCTGTGGTGTTGATGGTATACTAAACCACAAATTCAAATGGGCTAATTCTTAAACTTTTCAACATTTATTTCAATGAATTGGCACCAGAGCGGTCGAGTCAAAGGGTCTACAGCAGCATCTAGATCATCTGCACAGATTCTGTCAGACCTGGGCCCAGACAGACCTGGGCCCTGACAGACCTGGGCCCTGACAGACCTGGGCCCTGACAGTAAATCTCAGTAAGACAAAAAATAATGGTGTTCCAAAAAAGGTCCAGTTCCCAGGACCACAAATACAAATTCCACCTAGCCACCGTTACCCCAGAGCACACAAAAACGATACATACCTCGGCATACATCAGCGCCAATTAGGATCTGGCTAAAAGTAGTTAAATCAGTTACAGAACCCATTACCCTTTATGGTTGTGATGTCTGGGGTCCACCAACCAAGAATTCACTAAACGGAACAAACACCAAATTCAATCAATCAAATGTATTTATAAACCCCTTTTTTCAGCAGCTGTACAGAAAACCCAGCCTAAAACCTCAAACAGCAAACAATGCAGGTGTAGAAGCACGGTGGCTAGGGAAAAACTCCTAGAAAGGCCAGAACCAAGGAAGAAACCTAGAGAGGAACCAGGCTCTGAGAGGTGGCCAGTCCTCTTCTGGCTGTGCCGGGGTGGAGATTATAACAGAACATGACCAAGATGTTCAAACGTTCATAGATGACCAGAGTCCAAATAAATCACAGTGGTTGTAGAGGATGCAACACGTCAGTATCTTAGGAGTAAATGTCAGGTGGCTTTTCATAGCCAATCAGAGGTCAAGATAGCAGAGTAGAAAGAGTAGTAGAGAGAGAGAGAGACGAAAATAGCAGGTCCGGGGACAAGGTAGCACTCTGCATGCAGAATTCTGCAAAAATATACTTGGTGTGCAAAACAACAAATAATGCAGAGCAGAATTAGGTATTAACTAGTTATCAACATCAGAAAATAAACCGTTAAAATTATACAACCACCTAAAAGGAGAGCGATACACAGTCCACAAAAGCCCTCAACAACAGAGAGAAAAAA